>NC_064617.1:977668513-977971543 GCF_023898315.1 Schistocerca nitens | reverse complement strand
CATTTGAAGCAGTATTTCACACAGCGCTTCAAAATGAAATAATAGAGATGACAAATATTGAAGGGCAGCGAGTTTATGGTGAACAGTGGACAGATATTGATGGTTCTGTTTTCCATGCATACTTAGGACTCTTACTCCTAGCGGGTGTATATCGATCTCATGGGGAGTCTACAAAAAGTTTGTGGGATAAAGATACTGGGCGAAACATATTTCGAGCAACCATGTCTCATGAAACATTCTGTAAGATATCACGTGTCCTGCGATTTGACAAGAAATCTACTAGAGAGGAAAGACGACGTACTGACAAACTTGCCGCAATTCGTAGTATTTGGGAGAAGTGGGTAGAGGTCCTTCCTAAACTGTATAATCCAGGAGAAAATGTTACTGTTGACGAGCAGTTAGTAGCATTTAGAGGTCGCTGTCCATTCAAGCAGTATATCCCAAGTAAACCGGCAAAATATGGGATCAAAATATGGACCATGTGTGACAGCAAAACTTCATACGTACTGAAAGCCCAAATTTATACAGGAAAGGTGAGTGGAGCGGCACCAGAAAGAAATCAGGGAATGAGGGTGGTATCTGATCTCACTTCTGAGTTACGTGGTCAGAATATCACGTGTGACAACTTTTTTACGTCGTACAATTTGGGGCAGCTGCTTCTGAAAAGGAAATTGACTATGTTGGGAACTATACGGAAAAATAAGCCGGAGCTTCCACACAAAATGACCAACAAGGAGGTACACAGCTCTTCATTTTACTTCACAAATGACACTACTGTGGTTAATTATATTCCTAAGAGACACAAGAATGTTGTACTTATGAGCACTCTCCACCATGATGCGGAAATCAGTGACAGGGCTGATAAGAAGCCAAAAATGATTTTGGACTATAATTCAACCAAAGGTGCTGTAGACACGCTTGATCAGTTATTAGGTACATATACATGCAAACGAAAAAGTAATAGGTGGCCAATGATAGTTTTCTACAATATTCTTGATGTTTCTGCTTATAATGCATACGTTTTGTGGATTTCGGTTGACCCTAATTGGAATGCAAGCAAATTGACTAGAAGGAGAATATTCTTGGAGGAACTTGGAAAGTCACTGATAAAAGAACATATTGCATCAAGAACGCATTTCCCAAGAACAGAAGATTCTTTGAGAATGGTCACAAGCATCCAAAACCCGAATGATGTGGGTGGTGTGTCAGAATCGGTAACAACAAGAAAATCTACAAAACGTGCACGCTGTAAGTTCTGTCCATCAAGTAATGACAATAAAACAAACATGGTGTGTGGAAAATGTAGTAAACATATTTGCAAGAAACATGTAACCTACTTGTGTCCACAGTGCAAGCAGTAAGAAAAGAACTGTAGTATTTTATAAGATGATTGTATTGAAAATTCTGTTGTTTCAAATTTATGTGAATACTTGTGCCTAAACTACAATCAGTAAGAAGAGAGGATTCTAAAGTTGTAGTGCTTTCTATGTTGGAATGTAATAAAAAAACTGTAGTGTGTTCTGTACTGTAGTGTGCTCTAAGATGAATATCTGTAATGACAACTGTCTGTTGTTAGAAAATGTCAATACTTACGTCTAAACTGTCAACAATAAGAATAGAAGTATGGAAAAACTGTAGTGCTTTCTAAGTTGAATGCCTGTAATGGAAACTGTCTGTTGTTTCAAATTTATGTGCATATTTAAATGAAAAATATCCCTCAATAAAGTTGTATGCATTGTTATTATTATTATTATTACCATTATTATTATTATTATTATTATTATTATTATTACTAACAAGGTACTGGAATAGAACAACAATGTCGATAGCTAAAACTGTACCAAAATTTATGTTTCTAAAGCATTTTGATATGTCGGGTCATATTGACCCGAACAGTATATATGTCAAGTAAAAGTGAACAGAACAGCAGGGTTAACACTTCCGGACGAAGAGGCCGTGGTCGATATATAAAACTTTCTCCTAACGTTTCCTCTCCTATTGCGGGGGACATGTTCAGAGTTAAAGTGGCGAACTCACGGCCTATTAACCCGGGAGTTTTAAATGATAACACCAAAATTGCTTACAATGAAATGAAAACCCTTAGCCGCTTACAGGCGTTGACATACGTCAACGGGGACAGATTAAAATGTGTGCCCCGACCGGGACTCGAACCCGGGATCTCCTGCTGCTTACATGGCAGACGCTCATCCATCTGAGCCACCGAGGACACACAGGGTAGCGAGACTGCAGGGACTTATCTCTGACACGCCTCCCGCGAAAGCAGGAGATCCCGGGTTCGAGTCCCGGTCCACTTTCCTCTGTCCCCGTTGACGTATGTCAACGCCTGTAAGTAGCTAAGGGTTTTCATTTCATTGTAATTTCATTCTAACGAGTTGCATGGTCACCGATAGTATCTGTTCCTTCGGACATCTCCGAAAGGACAGATACCATGTTAGTATATCAAAATTGGTGACGAAGAAGTAGGTGAAGTGATAATTAATTGAAACCCTCAGCTGCCGACAGGTGTTGTTAACATACCTTGATTTGGACAGCTGAAAATGTGTGCCCCGACCGGGACTATAACCCGAGATCTCCTGCTTACATGGCAGACGCTCTATCCATCTGAGCCACCGAGGACACAGATGAATAGCGCGACTGCAGGGACTTATCCCTTGCACGCTTCCCGGGAGACGCATATTCCCAACTGTCCACAATTTATATACGTAATGTTCCTATAGATACTTTGCCCATCCAGTCGTTACTCGCGCCCACTTAATTATCATTTATTCTAGAGACGCTGCACGTTCATCAATGGTATCTGTTCTTTCGAGAACAGTTACTCTCTTCACATGTAAGCAGGTGTAGTGTTAAGCAAAATAGCACATCGGTCGTAATTTCTGAGCAAGAACATTTGGAAGACAGCATATAACACTGCAATAGCATTTACGTAGCTTGTACTATGAAATACCAAATTTGGTTTATTACGTACTATGCCCCAACAGAACAAGTAGTCCTGTCACAGAAAAGCCACGTATAACACTCCTGTATGCTACCGCTATACCATAACCCTTAAGCTGGAGGCAGTTTGTAAAAATGGAACTATTCTGTTAAAGCAATTATGGCATAACGCAATCCTCTGAGAGGATTTTTGTTATATTGAAGAAAGATGAAGGTTCTTGTTTAAGGTCGATTTGACGCCACTTCGGCGACTTGCGCGTCGATGGGGATGAAATGATGATGATTAGGACAACACGAGACCCAGTCCCTGAGCGGAGAAAGTCTCCGACCCAGCCGGGAATCGAACCCGGGCACTTAGGATTGACAGTCTGTCGCGCTGACCACTGAGCTACTGGGGGCGGACCTTGTTTAAGAAATTAGGTATGAGTAACTTCAACGGACAAACACAACCGATACTTTACCACACGCGAGTGCAATGAACTCTGACACCTGTATATGTTAACGTTAAGGTTGGAACTAACAGCTAGAGCAGCGCAAACTATTTGCAAAAATATAACAGATAACGAAACACACTATTACTTTCAAGGCTTATTCAAACTGAATGGTCTTTATAACGTTAGTATTAATATTCACTGCAGAATCATAAATTGGACATAGGTTAAGTCTCTCTCAGTTAAATACTTTACTATTTAAAATGAAAGTTAATTGGCATCTACGAACAGGTTGCTTCTCACTATCTTTTGAATAAAGAAATTATTGTTTTCGTAAATAGTGGTCTCCTCGTTACTTGTTACCTAGCATTAGCACAATGGACAAACTGTGGATCCTGTTATACTATTAATATGCACTTCCAAAACACAAGAGATACAAACACTTAGCAAACATGAGTATATAACTATCCACTGTTGCAGTTTTCCACTTTTACTACAGTGAAACATAATGTTGACAAATTTGCGAGAAACTGACTCACCTTTTTAATATATACTACAGGCAGCACTATGATCATTAACTAGGCAACACTTTATAAGCCTCAGTTTTAAGAACTTTTAATCTTTTAAAAGAAACTGCAAATTACCTTTATTACCACAGTCTCCTACTTTCAAGTAAATGATTAAAAAGGTGACTTTGAAACTCCACAAAACTTTAAATTAGACTGTTTCCATCCCTGGGAGGCTTTCACAAGACTACAGTTACTACCTCCCACAATTTCACTAAATCCACAGTAAATCTGAACACTCCCTTCTTACCGAAGATCAAACAACATTATTTAACGTTCTGAAGCTTTCATTTTTTCCACAAACTAGGATACTCGGTAATCATAGTTTAAATGGAGAGGAACCTGAGAGGTGTTGTAATAGGGGAAAAAATCAAGGTAGGTACATGAATTCAGTTATAAGTTACCTTATATTTGAGCACACTAAAACATCCAATAAGCTGATCCTTCATTGTACATTATTATAGCATTCCGACACAGTGATTGCGCAATGTGGTGGCAACTGCATGTTGGTAGGTGGATTCGCAGGGAGAATTGCTGGACTCTGTCCCTTCTTGGTGGCGATGATGGATACCAATTCCAGAATCGTTCCAGCTATTTATCCATACATCCGAGGTATTGGAAAGTGGCAGAAAAAGTCTCTCTCGGAACCAGTACAATATACAACTTTTGCATGGCAGTGCACAGTTTGGTAGCTCGTCCCCGACTGACTCTTGTTCCACCTTTCCTACCTAGGCCAACCACAATTTGCGCGCGCTACACAGTTCCGTTCCCGATGGGAACTACACTACCTCTTATACACAGAATAACTAAGAACTCTAAGCGAGGATCAGCAGTTTACATAACAGTAACCAAATACATTAAATAAAACAGAACATTTGCACATATTAGTATTTCTACAAAAAAACTTATTCACACAGAAATTACAATTATATATAGTAAGTTTTGTTCCCTCCAAATGGGACAAAGAATTCAAATAACAGATATACTACATTGCATAGAATCAAATCATGACATCCAAAGTTTTTACAAAGAAATGAGTATACAATTTCGTGTTATCGATTCAATCAAACATATTTACAGAAGCTCAACGATGTAACATTAAATAAAACAAAAGGCTAAATAAATCAGTGGTGTATTAGAGCTATGGTGTTAAAAGCATTGTATGGTAGTGAATTGTGAACAGCGAGAAAACCGGAAAAGAAGAGAATCGAAGAGTTTGAGAGGCGGTGCGGTAGAAGAATGTTGAAAATAAGGTGGAATGACGAGGTAAGACATGAGCAGGTTCTCGACAGAATCGGCGAAGACACGAACATATGGATAAGAAGAAGAGGCAGAATGATAGGACACGTATTTTAAGAAACAGCTTCAGCGGCTCATGAGGAAGAGACAGGTTGCAATATATCGAATAAATATGTGAGGTCATTGAGCGCAAGTGCTACTCTGAAATGACCTGGATGATTACAGGAGAGGAACTCATGGCGGGGCGCGTCATAACAAAAAGAATTGCGAATCTGTACACCCATTAAAGAAGCTGAAGCGGACAAGGAGCTTCTTGATGTGAAAAGCCTTTTCTACTCTCGCGGAAACCTCCATCCTCTCCTTTGGATGCTCGTAAAGGACGGTTAATGATGTCAGTTCATAAAGAGGCACTGCCAACGTCTTCCGCTTTAGGGAAGCGTTATAGTGGTTAGAGAGGTATATCCTTGAAGGACTCAAGGCGTTTGCGGCGCACCATTATCTTATATTACGTCCTCCACGGCTCGTACAGGCGAGATCCTCATGTCTCATAGCACTTACTGGGCATAAACTTTGCGTCGTTTCGCCGGCCATGATGCACTTCAGACGGCAAACTCACAGCGAGAGTAATTAAGAACGATGAATCTTCTTTTTCATTTTCTTCTCATCGCTCCGTCCACTTACCACCACTTGATGTTTCATTTCTTGAAGTCGAAGTTGCCATCTGGCGTACGTCTCAGTGAGAGCTTCGAAGAACGAATTAAATAATAAAATCATCATCATCATTTAAGACTGATTATGCATTTCAGCGCTCAGTCTGGAGCATAGTCCCCCTTATAAAATTCCTCCATGATCCCCTATTCAGTGCTAACATTGATGCCTCTTCTGATGTTAAGCCTATTACTTCAAAATCGTTCTTAACCGAATCCAGGTACCTTCTCCTTGGTCTGCCCCGACTCCTCCTACCCTCTACTGCTGAACCCATGAGTCTCTTTGGTAACCTTGCTTCTCCCATGCGTGTAACATGACCCCACCATCTAAGCCTGATCGCCCTGACTGCTACATCTATAGAGTTCATTCCCAGTTTTTCTTTGATTTCCTCATTGTGGACACCCTCCTGCCATTGTTCCCATCTACTAGTACCTGCAATCATCCTAGCTACTTTCATATCCGTAACCTCAACCTTGTTCATAAGGTAACCTGAATCCGCCCAGCTTTCGCTCCCATACAACAAAGTTGGTCGAAAGATTGAACGGTGCACAGATAACTTAGTCTTGGTACTGACTTCCTTCTTGCAGAAGAGAGTAGATCGTAGCTGAGCGCTCACTGCATTAGCTTTGCTACACCTCGCTTCCAGTTCTTTCACTATGTTGCCATCCTGTGAGAATATCCATCTTAAGTACTTGAAACCGTCCACCTGTTCTAACTTTGTTCCTCCTATTTGGCACTCAATCCGTTTATATCTCTTTCCCACTGACATTACTTTCGTTTTGGAGATGCTAATCTTCATACCATAGTCCTTACATTTCTGATCTAGCTCTGTAATGTTACTTTGCAAATTTTCAATCGAATCTGCCGTCACAACTAAGTCATCCGCATATGCGAGACTGCTTATTTTGTGTTCACGTATCTTAATCTCACCCAGCCAGTCTATTGTTTTCAACATATGATCCATAAATAATATGAACAACAGTGGAGACAGGTTGCAGCCTTGTCTTACCCCTGAAACTAATAAAATCACAAATAAAATCTGTTGCGTTTCAAGTCGCGGCAAGTGGAACGAAATCGTGTACCCATTCCTGACTTCGACTCACATCTGGAAAAGTTATGGGCTCTAGAGAGCATGGCCTATAAGCCAACATCGACTCAAAGGAAGGCCTCGGCGCTTGTTGGTGACGTCACGTCAGCTAGGCACGGCGAACGCCAGGTCTGTTGCACGCCTGGGCGTGGACAAAATGTTTGGTATTGTATTGGATTCTGCAGTTTTATTTACATGAAAGATTTTCTTACTATCGTAAAGCTACAAATGAAGATCATAATTCTGTATTACTGAATCCTGTCGAAACAAACGTAGATCAATATGAGAAGATGCTTTGCCCCATTGCAAGCTTCTGAAATTTTACATTCAAGTAACTATATTTACTTGATCCATTTTGCTATCGAAACTTACCCCAACCCCCCTACAATTAACTCGTTTCTTTTATTTATTTATTTATTCATTCTCGTTTGACATGGTGACTGGAAATGTGAACTAATTTACATGTGTAAATGTCCAACTGTTGCCAGTCATTAGATTACAGTCGTTTTCAACGAAAGGAATTCTAAACAGGAAACAAAATAGCTTCATACGTCGAAAATACTGCTGAGCTTAAACTTTTTTAAACACGCGCATTAGAAAAGATAAATATTCCCCTCTTGCAACTGAAAGGAGAAACTTTATAAGATAAAAAAAAATTATTTGATAGAACAAGTATCTCACTTTTGCCTCTTCTTCTGTCCCCCATCCCCACCCCCTCCCCCAACGTGTACAATCGCAAGATGTTTCATTAACATTCAGTGCTCCTCACCCCATAGTCAACCAAGGTACCCAAAGAAGAGCACAAATATGTTCACAGTTTCTTGTAAAAGCAACCCAGTACGAACGTAACTTCCTCAGATTTACAAATAAGGTAAAGAAGCACGAATTCTGTTGCTGCTGAACCATGAAGTTGTTTTTGTATGTCAATCCTTAAAACAGGTGGAAATTTAAGTTCAGGAGTACGCTCTTTGTTAAGAAGTGTAATGAATTACACAATTAATTGATTGCAGAAATCTCTGAGAACAATGTGTGTTGGTCAACTACCGCCTGTAATCTCCCCACGGAAAATTACCCTCTACCACGCAATAATTAATAATGGTCAATCAAATCATCCACATTTATTTACGTTTGAAAAGTATCTGATCAGATTTTCTAGTAATATATGCGCCGACAGCTCGTGGACGCCAAGGTATTTTTCTAGTACGTTTATTCTTTGGAACAACAGAGATACAGAGATGTATGCTCCATGGTTATTATAGAGGGATAAGGGAACAGCTTCGGAAGTATCGGTTGGAAGATTGTCGGATTGCTAAAAGAGACATATTTACTCTTCTTCTCGCTAAACCGAGCTATTAACGTTTGTGCCACTAGCGTTATAGGTAAAGAGAAAGAAAAAACTGTAAAAGCAATTACATAAGACTTGGAATCCACAGAAAACGGAACATGTAATGGAGATGGATCGAATATACAATTTTCCTCAGAAATAAGGTTTGTGACCATTTTATTCTAGAGTGAATGACGAATGAGTTCTCTGTCTGAATCATTGATGATTGTCTGGGCCCTGTAATTAGTGGGGAAGTTTCAGCTGTGACGAAGAGAGCCTGCAATCTCCGAGTTTTTATAAATCGTCCAAAAAGGCTTCGTCCACATCTGAAATTCTAAATCTGTCGTAAACTGAACGAATTGTTCGAACGATCGATTTTCCCAACTGAATGCAGCGCTTAATAATAATAACAAATGTAAAAATCTTTTCCAGCAAGCCAGCCGCTGAATATTAAGACGAAGGGCTCCACCAGAGATTCTACTAGGCTGATTTCACGTAAATAATATATTTAAACTGTACACAGATAAAGGACAGAGAGAGAGAGAGAGAGCGAATGAAATTCTAGAAAATACTCAGAATCCTCCATTAGCATAATTGTTTGTCTGTCTTATCACGGATCAGCCTAATTATAAAACAGGAAGCCCTAACTTTATTGTACCGATTTATGTGTGAGAGTGAAGGAGTAATAAAGGCGACAGATACACCTCTGTACAGACAAAACATTACACCAAGTTAGCGGCAAGCTGCATTCACATACTTTTATCATTTAAAATAGTAGAGAATTCATTATACGCCAATAGTTTCACATTTTCATGTGTCAGGGAGGGACACACCACCATTACGAGTGTGCCTGCAACAGACCTGGCGTTCGCCGTGCCTAGCTGACGTGACGTCACGAACAAGCGCCGAGGCCTTCCTTCGAGTCGGTGTTGTATAAGCACAGTTTGTTGACGGACGCGCAGCGCGCAATGTGACAGGCTGAGCGCTCACCTGCGCCGGGGAGCCACGTCACGGCGCTGTTCTAATGTTTTAACAGGAGCCGCTCCCGTGTCAACTAGGCGGTAAACACTTTGTCGGATGAACTGCGCCTCGGTGATGGGCTTCGGTGTGCATTACCTGCTGGAGACAGATGGCGACGCGAGAGCCAATTAGAGAGATTTACGAGCCGCTGAGAGGCGGCAGCTAATGCGATTGCCCTGCTGCGGCCGCGTGTGTGTCCACGGGCTCGGCCGCAAGTGCCCGATGACGCACGGCGGCTGCTGTTGTGGCTGCTTCCGGGCGCTTAGCTGACCAAGTGGCCCCCCTATCGCGAAATCCTGCCTGTTCTTCCACGAGTCGACGGCACCGTTTCCACTTTTCGCGCCCCATTTAAATCTGTGCTTCCGTTGCAGCTGCAGTGTTTCGATAACCGTGTATCCAGTTGGGCTTTCCGTTACCGAGGAGGTTGTATATACTAGGTTACTGGAGCATTTAAATTCACATAATTTGCTGTCAAACGTACAGTTTGGTTGTAGAATGGTTTAACAACTGAAAATGCTATATTCTCTTTTCTCTGTGAGGTCTTGGACGGATTAAATAAAAGGTTGCGAACGCTAGGTGTTTTCTTTGATTTAACGAAGGCTTTTGACTGTGTTGACCACAAAATATTACTGCAGAAGTTGGACCATTATGGAGTAAGGGGAGTAGCTTACAATTGGTTCGCCTCTTACTTTAAGAACAGAAAGCAGAAGGCAATTCTCTGCAATATTGAGAGTGGTAGCGATGTTCAGTCCCAATGGGGCACTGTTAAGTGGGGCGTTCCCCAAGGGTCGGTGCTGGGGCCACTGCTGTTTCTTATTTATATAAATGATATGCCTTCAAGTATTACAGGTGATTCAAAAATGTTTCTGTTTGCTGATGACACCAGCTTGGAAGTGAAGGATCTTGTGTGTAATATTGAAACATTATCAAATAACGTAGTTCATGAAATAAGTTCGTGGCTTGTGGAAAATAATTTGATGCTAAATCACAGTAAGACTCAGTTTTTACAGTTTCTAACTCACAATTCAACAAGAATCGATATTTTGATCAGACAGAATGGGCATATTATAAGGGAGACGGAACAGTTCAAGTTCCTAGGCGTTCGGATAGATAGTAAGCTGTTGTGGAAAGCCCATGTTCAGGATCTTGTTCAGAAACTAAATGCTGCTTTATTTACCATTAGAACAGTATCTGAAATAAGTGACATTTCAACACGAAAGGTAGTCTACTTCGCATATTTTCATACGCTTATGTCGTGTCGTATGGTATTATTTTTTGGGGTAATTCTTCTGATTCAAAAAGGGTATTTTTGGCTCAAAAACGGGCTGTTCGAGCTTTATGTGGTGTAAGTTCGAGAACTTGTCGACCCCTATTCAATAGTCTGGGAATTCTGACATTGCCCTCGCGGTTTATATTTCCTTTAATGTCGTTTGTTGTTAGCAATATTAGCTTATTCCCAAGAGTTAGCAGCTTTCACTCAGTTAATACTAGGCAGAAATCAAATCTGCATGTGGAATGCACTTCCTTGACTCTTGTGCAGAAAGGAGTGCAGTATTCTGCTGCATCCATTTTCAATAACCTACTACAAGAACTCAAAAATCTTAGCAGTAGCCCAAACACTTTTAAGTCTAAACTGAAGAGTTTCCTCATGGCTCACTCCTTCTATTCTGTCGAGTAGCTCCTGGAAGAGCTAAAAAATTGAGCAAATCCCAGTGTTACATTGTTGATTTTCTTTACTTAAACTTACGACTTGTCGCCTGAATATGTCTCTTATATTTCATTTTATCTGTTTCTACTATCATGTTACAATTCCATGTATTGACTCGTTCCATGACCATGGAGACTTCCCCTTAATTTGGTCCCACGGAACAATAAATAAATAAAAGGAACCACGCTGCTCAAACGACTGTACCTTGGCCGTCGAAGGTTTACTGAATCTACCTTAATGCTTCCTGTTTGGGAGCTAAGCAGCGGCAGCCAATCAGCGTTATTACTTTACAGCGTGGGACGTCATCTGCAACTTTTGTTGACTGATGTACACTACCGGCCATTAAAATTGCTGCACCAAGAAGAAATGCAGATGATAAACGGGTATTCATTGGACAAATATATTATACTAGAACTGACATGTGATTACATTTTCACGCAATTTGGGTGCATAGATCCTGAGAAATCAGTACCCCGAACAACCACCTCTGGCCGTAATAACGGCCTTGATACGCCTGGGCATAGAGTCAAACACAGCTTGGATGGCGTGTACAGGTACAGCTGCCCATGCAGCTTCAGCACAGTACCACAGTTCATCAAGAGTAGTCACTGGCTTATTGTGACGAGCCAGTTGCTCGGCCACCATTGACCAGACATTTTCAATTGGTGAGAGATTTGGAGAATGTGCTGGCCACGGCAAGAGTCGAACACTTTCTGTATCCAGAAAGGCCCGTACAGGACCTGCAACATGCGGTCGTGCATTATCCTCCTCAAATGTCGGGTTTCGCAGGGATCGAATGAGGGGTAGAGCCACGGGTCGTAACACATCTGAAATGTAACGTCCCCTGTTCAAAGTGCCGTCAATGTGAACAAGAGGTGACCGAGACGTGTAACCAATGGCACCCCATACCATCACGCCGGGTGATACGCCAGTATGTCGATGACGAATACACGCTTCCAATGTGCGTTCACCGCGATGTCACCAAACACGGATGCGACCATCATGATGCTGTAAACAGAACCTGGATTCATCCGAAAAAATGACGTTTTGCCATTTGTGTACCCAGGTTCGTCGTTGAGTACACCATCGCAGGCGCTCCTGTCTGTGATCCTGCGTCAAGGGTAACCGCAGCGACGGTATCCGAGCTGATAGTCGATGCTGCTTCAAACGTCGTTGAACTGTTCGTGCAGATGGTTGCTGTCCTGAAACGTCCCCATCTGTTGACTCAGGGATCGAGACGTGGCTGCACGATTCGTTACAGGCATGCGGATAAGATACCTGTCATCTCGACTGCTAGTGATACGAGGCCGTTGGGATCCAGCACGGCGTTCCGTATTACCCTCCTGAACGCACCGATTCCATATTCTGCTAACAGTCATTGGATCTCGACCAACACGAGCAGCAATGTGGCGATACGATAAACCGCAATCGCGATAGGCTACAATCCGACCTTTATCAAAGTCGGAAACGTGATAGTACGCATTTCTCCTCCTTACACGAGGCATCACAACAACGTTTCACCAGGCAACGCCGGTCAACTGCTGTTTGTGTATGAGAAATCGGTTGGAAACATTCCTCATGTCAGCACGTTGTAGGTGTCGCCACCGGCGCCAACCTTGTGTGAATGCTCTGAAAAGATAACCATTTGCATATCACAGCATCTTCTTCCTGTCGGTTAAATTTCGCGTCTGTAGCACGTCATCTTCGTGGTGTAGCAATTTTAATGGCCAGTAGTGTACATCACACTCACTTTGATATGTGACTGATATAGGTATCTCTTCATCACGTTTGCCATATTTCCTGTTTCTGTCCGCTCTCTCTCTTCCCACACACACACACACACACACACACACACACGAACAATATCCACTGACGGCAATCGGCCTAAACAAAGAAAATAAATCAAATGACACGATGCTTATTAGAAAGATCACCTGCCATCCCAAAGTATTTAGGTGTGTGCTCCATGTGTTACCTGCTAGATTGCTTTCGAAATGAGGTAGAGTAACTCAATTTAGGCACTGTGTATATGTGATTTGTGCTCACAAAAGACCAAACAGCACAATGTTAAAAAGTAACAAAAATTAAGAAATCAGTGTTTGTCCCTGGTCATACTACAAATCATTGGGTATACAGTGTGTCCCTCTTGAGAACTGTCAGGCGGATTTTCTGTGCTGTTTCGGCAGGTATTACCAATTTAGTTTTTGTATTTCGACATAACTGTCATCAAGGAGTGCGACATAGAAATTTAAAATGTGTATTTGACACCACAGACTGTCGTCAAGCATCAGCCACTAAAACAATTTGTAAAAGATTACCTTACCAGTACTGAGTCGTCATTTTCAAATGTCTGCAAGTCTAAAATACAGCACCTTAAGTTAATAAATCATTTGATTTTTAAAAAAGGAAGTTTTATTTACATACCACAGGGAGCTGCTGATAAATAAAATCTTCATTTGCTTGCAATTTAAATTGCAATAGTCGCTATCCGCATGACCGTATCGGTTGAAACAAGTACCAAATAAAGATTAGTTTTATCAACAGGTCCAGATATTACATAAATATGACTTTCTTTTAAGATTTACGCGATGTGGGTGACAACAGCACAAAATATTTGAGATAAACGCTCGTATTACAGTACAACATAGAACACCGATGAAACCTGTATCATATTTTTACATAAATGAGGTGAGAACCAAAGAAGATAGCGAACAGGTGCTGAAACAAGTGTGGTTAACAGGACGAAACAAAAAAAATGGATGGTTAGGAAGTAGTAGTATTATAAAAACCATATTTATTTCATTAGTACGGATACAAATCCGAAAAATAGCTCCAGAAGCTTGTTCAAATGGCTCTGAGCACTATGGGACTTAACATCTATGGTCATCAGTCGCCTAGAACTTAGAACTACTTAAACCTAACGAACCTAAGGACATTACACAACACCCAGTCATCACGAGGCAGAGAAAATCCCTGACCCCGCCGGGAATCGAACCCGGGCGCGGGAAGCGCAGAAGCTTGTTACCTCATAGGTTTATATTATAGATATACAGCCTTTGTATTACCATTCTAAATAATGTTTTTTTTTCTTTTGTTACAGGTAAGAAACCATCATGCAAGCCAAACACAGCGATGGATGGTAGTGGTAAGACATGCTCGCCTCTTTTTGCCTACAGTGTCTCAGTACTTCTCACCGACATAGTACCATAAAGAAAGACGCGACATCCCAGTGTGAGGGGCCGTAGGTTTATTGTATTAAGCTCACCACTGCTTCTACCGTATTAGATGAATAGGGGTAAGATAATGGATTTATAAACGAAAGGAGGCCGGCTTTGAATTTTCCATAATTGTTCCTTTAATGAATGATTCCTTTAAATGGAGAGGGCCGATTTATTCCCATTCTTTCCATAATCTTCTTTATTCACTTCTTACGAGCTACCTCGAGTCAGTTTCTCATGAACTTTACCCACCATTATCGTATGCCTATGCTACAGTTATCCTTAGAAATTAACAAAAAAGTGTAAAATGAATTTCAAAATATGTGGATTTTTAGATGGGGGAAGCAGGGTCGTAGTTACACTGAGGAATCCACATTAGCATTCATCTCCAGGTATTTAGCGAGAATTACAGAAAATTTAAGTTATTGTACCCGGGTAAATGAATCCGGGGCCTTTCACAAACGTAACGTGTTCCACATCCACGCTCCGACTTGCTTGGTACCAGAGTACCGCAACAGACGCAGAATCGATTCTTGATTCTGAGCTGTATTCACGCAAAGAGCAATCTATTGCACTGATAGTCGAACGAACAACGCCCTTCAACTCGCTGCTAGCAAAGTTCTATCTAGCGTTTATCACAAAAGGTCGGCTCTCGGATCACGCTGTTTGGAGAAAAGAAAAAGAAAAATCTCCTCTTTGCAAGCTATGAGCTTGCTCCCGAAGGGAACCAGTTATGCGGTTACAAATAGTGTTTTCCTAAACGTCAAGAGGATGTATTGCCCTCGTTCGTTGGGCGGAAGCTATATGTTTTAATATATACTGCTCGTGATGTATGTGAGGTATTGGCGGTAGCTGATCCTCGATAGCCAAATGGCTGATCGATTTGTTGGCTCCCCGATATGCCGAAGATAAATCGCGGGGAATTCGGCACTAGCGGTGAAATACAAAAGGCGGCGAATAATGCGCCCAATAGGGCGAGAGCACCGCTAAAAAGAAACGCACCGCGAATATGTGCGTGCCGCCTGCCACGGACGGGTTCCTCCGAGCGCGGTTGCGAATTTTTCACGCATGAAAATCTGCCGTCGCAGCAAAGAATAATCTGGAAACTGTCGGTAAATTGGGCTACCTGTACCGGAACCAAATCGCCGGTGCCTACGTTTTGCTCTGTTCGGTTTACGAGTTAGTTATGTTTGAAAGTCGTCAGAGGCGTAAAAGGAAATGCGTGATATTTAAAGTCGACTGTTGATGTTGGAAATGATTCAAGATTCGGTTGCTCTCCTGATTTACAAGATACATCTAAAGCGTTTGGTGAAAGGAAGGAACTGCCTTTATTCAGGCTTCTTCAGCCACCGACTGTTGTGCAGATGTGAAAACTACATAGTATTCCGACGTTAGTGGAACTATGTCGTAAGTAATTATTATTTGGTGCTGCTTAAACGTATTGCGCACCACGTGAAAATGAACAACCGGGCAAAGCTAGTCGTGGAGGGAAGCGAAAGAGACACTTTTGAAATTTTCCAAAACACTCGCACTCCCATTTCTGATGTCTGGAACGAAACCTGGTAACAATAGAAAGGGATGCACTATAGTCCGAAAACGAGATTTCTTGGGCATATAACAGGACGCACTAGGCAGCATCGAAATCTAAATACTGGAATAAGAGCAGGATTAGGAGTAATATCTTCAAATGGTAAAATTAGGAGGAAACACAAGTAAATGGAAATAGCACTAACAAGGGGAGGCCGCCAATTGTGAAATTCAGATTCGATCCATACTGCGCATAATAAAAGCTCATGGCCAGAGGTGTAATGTGGCAAAGCACCAAGATGCACTTCTCAGCCGTTGTCGAGAAAATCGACAGTTAAAAGAAACCGTTGCGGTGAAGTACTCTATACGCTTAATAGTTTTGTACAGCGTCGTGGCGCAGCAGTGAGCGCTCGGGTTCATAATCCGAAGGTCGCCGGATCGAATCTCGCGCCATGCAAATTTTTTTATTATATATATATATATATATATATATATATATATATATATATATATATATATATATGAACTATTAATGAATTGCTTATGCATGTTGGTGAAGGCGGATCGCTCTCCAATTGTACCGCCTCCATTTTTCCGTTTTTTTAACAGGGTGTACCAAAGCTCTCCCATCCGCACTGATTTTCGACGATGTTATAAGTTGCGCTAGGGGCCGCATCTACCTTCTTTCGAAGTTGGCAGGCAACTACGCTGTTATGCGGCGGCTCGTTTCGGCCCATTCAACATCTGTCCTTCAAGTGTAACGAGCGAGTAACGGAGTTTATATTTCATACCTGCCACAGCGAATTTGTGTTCGTGGGGTCTCTATTCTAATTCGAACGTTTGACTTACGCTATACGTATTCGTTTCGGAATATCGTTTCTACGTCTTCCGTTAACTATACGTGGTTAACATTATGAAGACAATTAATAACATTTGTGAAATAGGACTTTGTTTGCGGAAAACATAATGATGTGCGAAGTCGCCAGTTTTTCCACGACAAACGACTTTCAACAACTTATTATATGCATAATTGTTGCAACTGATTGCAACAATTGCGGGATATATATATATATATATATATATATATATATATATATATATATATATATATATATATATATATATATATATATATATCTGAATTACAAAAAACAAATACTAAAAAAAAAACTTGCATGGAGTGAGATTCGATCCAGCGACCTTCGGATTACAAACCCGAGCGCTTACCGCTGCGCCACGATGCTGTAGGAAATTGTTAATCGTAGAGAGTATTTCACCGCAACGGTTTCTTTTATCTTTTGACTGTCTATTTTCTCGACAACGGCTGAGAAGTGCATCTTGGTGCTTTGCCACATTACACCTCTGGCCATGAGCTTTTATTATGCGCAGTATGAATCGAATCTGAAATTCACAATTGGCGGCCTCCCCTTGTAAGTATGAAGGAGGGCAACTACGAAAAGTACTCTGCAAATATAGACCAGTGGGACGAAGACACTTTGGGAGACACAAAACCAAATGGAAGGTTCTTAGACTAATATCTGCAGGTAGGTGTAACAGGCAAAGTCCAATAAGCTAAAGTCTAATACGTGCAAGACATGATGACGATAATGACATCAAGACACAGTGCGTCGAAGGGCTACTTACTACATGGTTTTGCCACATGCACCATATTCACATTTAAAGCTATATTCGTCAGGGTTTGTAAATGTATCTGGAAACTGTCAACGAAGGCTTCTTTTAAAGTATAACACACTATTCAATCACTCACCACCGTGGTAGTGTAGTGGTGGTGCTGGTGGTGGTGGTGGTGGTGGTGGTGGTGGTAATGATGATGATGATGATGATGACGATGTGCAGAAAATAGGTGTCAGTAATCTCGTTAGTCATTTTGCCCCTTACACAAATCGGGTATCGGTGTTCGTCTTACCCAAATCCATGTGAATAATGACGTTTATATTGTGTTTGGTAACCTCCAAATTCTACGGTATTACTCCCAGAGAAGTACGTAAACTTTGTTTTTCTGAACACTTGCTGTACTTGCGCATGTTGTTGGTCGTTATGTTTGTCGTTGGTCTATGCGGTGCATCATCCACAAATTTTATTGCGTTCCGAAAGCTTTTGTATTATTGATAAACATTTGTATTTTCTGTCCACAATTTCTGTCTCGTTCATGAGACCGCTTACCTCTACTCGAGAATGACGCTTATTAATTTCAAGCAAAAACTGACTATGACACTTTTATAACTTACTGAGTTTTTTATCTCTTCATCGTCTTGGCGAGACTCGCAGCGACAGTGTATTTTATTACTGTGCGAAATACAGGATGATTCAAAAAGAATACCACAACTTTAAAAATGTGTATTTAATGAAAGAAACATAATATAACCTTCTGTTATACATCATTACAAAGAGTATTTAAAAAGGTTTTTTTTCCACTCAAAAACAAGTTCAGAGATGTTCAATATGGCCCCCTCCAGACACTCGAGCAATATCAACCCGATACTCCAACTCGTTCCACACTCTCTGTAGCATATCAGGCGTAACAGTTTGGATAGCTGCTGTTATTTCTCGTTTCAAATCATCAATGGTGGCTGGGAGAGGTGGCCGAAACACCATATCCTTAACATAGCCCCATAAGAAAAAATCGCAGGGGGTAAGATCAGGGCTTCTTTGGGGCCAGTGATGAAGTGCTCTGTCACGGGCTGCCTGGCGGCCGATCCATCGCCTCGGGTAGTTGACGTTCAGGTAGTTACGGACAGATAAGTGCCAATGTGGTGGCGCTCCATCCTGCTGAAATATGAATTGTTGTGCTTCTTGTTCGAGCTGAGGGAACAGCCAATTCTCTAACATCTCCAGATACTGTAGTCCAGTTACAGTAGCACCTTCGAAGAAAAAGGGACCAAAAACTTTATTGGCTGAAATGGCACAGAAAACGTTCACCTTAGGCGAGTCACGTTCATACTGAGTTGTTTCCCGCGGATTCTCAGTGCCCCATATACAGACATTGTGACGGTTGACTTTCCCGTTAGTGTGGAAAGTTGCTTCATCACTAAACACAATCTTTGAAACGAAAGATTCATCTGTTTCCATTTGAGCAAGGATAAAATCACAGAAATCGATTCTTTTAATCTTATCAGCTGCAGACAGTGCTTGAACCAATTTCAGACGATAAGGTTTCATAACTAACCTTTTTCGCAGGACTCTCCATACAGTTGATTGTGGAATTTGCAGCTCCCTGCTAGCTTTCTGTTGAGCGGTCGCCATCTTAGCATCAACTGACGCTGACGCCTAGTCAACAGCGCCTCAAGCGAACAAATGTACAACTAAATGAAACATTATAGCTCCCTTAATTCGCCGACAGATAGTGCTTAGCTCTGCCTTTTGTCGTTGCAGAGTTTTAAATTCCTAAAGTTGTGGTATTGTTTTTGAATCACCCTGTATTATCAAGTCCTTTAGGCTGCAATTCGCTACTGTTGATTATTCACACAACATTCAAGATCGGTTTCGGAGTGCGTTTTCCGTTATCAGATGTGTATGGTAAACAACTGACATTCGTACCGATTCAATGAAGTACATCCATATATGGACAGCCGATTACACTGGTATCTTGCCATGGTAGTTCGCCACTTAGGTTATGCGAAAACCTTTTTTTACAATACATACAAAACTGAAATTGGCCGTGCATCTTACTAATCAAAACTGAAGTCCACCAACAGACAGAAATAAAGGCGTCACATAATTGTGCATGCTTTTATCCACGGGGGAAAATGTTATGACAGGATACCAGCGGTTATTGACTACCAATATATGGACGTTTTTCACTGAACGAGCTAGCCGTTGTGGCCGAGCGGTTCTAGGCGCTTCAGTCTGGGACCTCGCTGCTGCTACCGTCGCAGGTTCGAATCCTGCCTCGGGCATGGATGTGTGTGATGTCGTTAGGTTAGTTAGGTTTACGTAGTTCTAAGCCTAGGGGACGGATGACCTCAGATGTTGAGTCCCATAGTGCTCAGAGCCATTTGAACCACTGAAACGATGTAGATGTGATTATTTTTCCAGGTACATCCCATGACGGAAAATTTAATCCGAAATCGATCACGTATGTTATGTGAATTATGAACACGAACGAAATGCAGGGTGGAGAAGTCTTTAATCTTCCACATAATAAAAACCCGCTTAAGTCTCTTGGCTCTTTAATGTATTTCTGTTAGAAACCGGTGCATTAGAGTCGGACTCTTTGGGCGATAATTATTTAGACCATAACCTTAACGTTTCACCAGCACAAGATGCGGGTATCTTGAAATAATTGTCACCCTCCTTTCTCCAGTCGGCACATTGCACGGCATAAGGCAAGCTCATAACCAGAAGGGTCCTATCGAAACTGAATACAGACGCAGAAATCTACCGTACCGCACACGAATCTTCTTCCTATAGTTATTTCCGTTATTTTGATTACCCCCGCGCGTTTATACTTTTTAATGGGCAGAGACTGTCACTTCGGTATTTATTGAAACGTACCAAACAATTTCAGCAAACAGTTGACACTTGACAGTCCACAACACCGCCAATATGGACGCTGCTAATTAATGTTAATTTGTAGCTTTCGCGGTGGGGTATCTGTCCAAACAACTTTCTAAAAACGATACTTTAAAAAGCTGGGACGTAATATATTGTATTTTGTAATGCAATTATAGGTTATCACACGTTTCCGTGTCACCGAATTAGGCTCACTATCGGCCCTGTGGTAGCTAAAATAAAAATACACGAAAATAAATAGATTTACTGCGCTGATTTCGGACCGGTGGCCTTTCTGCAGTGCTCAGCTGCCGTTAACCAGTATAGCTCGAACGCTTTCGTCATACGCGACATCTGACCACTATATTACGTGCTACGGGCGAAGCTAGAGTTTGAAAGCAAATACGCAAATGAATTAAGATTTTTTCTGGTTCTTGCTAATTGCTTATACAAGTTTTGGAGATAACTAATGTCACATTGGGTATGGAATGGCCTCTAAATATTGTTTCTGTGATAATATATGACTGTATGTCATGAATTATTTTTGCCTTCACATTAGTTATTTGTGTTTGGAGATATTTTCAGTTTTTGTGTCTGCTGAACCAGTGAAATTGTAATTTGTTATACAAGGTCATCGAATTTATACCGTGCATTACCCGTGTTCACGAAACTGAGATTGAGGGACTAGAAAGATTAATCATCCCCTCAACGTTGCGATCGTTGCAGATTAGACAAGAAGGGACATTTGGGGGGGGGGAGGGGGGGAGGGACTGCTGCTGACTAAGAGTTTGAAGAGACAGAGCATCTAAGGTCATCCGTCACTTATTCGTCAACTCCTCACTATAGAGTTAATCTTACGTGACACGTTTCCTACAATATAGTGACGTAGGCTGAAGCAATTAGTATTCTAAAACTTGTACCAGCTAAAGAACGGGCCAGTGCCGTTTTTAGAAAGAGTCAAAATCGCGACTCGTCGCGCTACATTAAACCCCTCGAGCTAGCTGATATCCAATCTCCGTTTTGTTAGGTCTACTGAAGACCTGCAGCTATACGTGTTACTGTAGCCAATAGCCTTTTGCTAGGTACCTGACTTCATATGTCCATTGCATAGAGTTCCCTCGCAACGTTCACCGGAAAATTGTCTGAGATGGCCCTGCATTCACAGTGAGCAGCAATTCTCGTGTGGTTTGCGACCGCTTCTCACTGACAACACCTTACACTCGCCTCCAGTTAGTACATTTTGTCGAGGGCTGATCTTACGTCGCGTTGTGTAGCTGCAAATTGAAGTTCCTTGTAGACACATTGGACAGGACACATTGATACAGCAACAAATCGGCCAACTCAATTCGTACTGTGGGCACGGCCACTTGCAAACACGGAAGCTCCTTTCTGCCTTTCTGACTGCACCTCGTTTTATCTTACCGTACCGATTGCGTGGAAGTACACACCACTTCACTGCCGTGACTTAACGTCAGCAGAGGAGGATTAAATGACCACCTGGTGCCATCTATTACGCAGTGTGCTCACTAAAGGGGTGACTAATATTTTGAAAAACTGCCTGCTGGCTTATGTCTCGGATTTTTCTGCCGACGTTCGTTTGATGACTTTTCTTACCCCCTGTCGGAGGTTCGAGTCTTCCCTCGGCCACGAGTGTGTGTGTGTTGTCTTTAAGGCTAAGTTGGGTTAAGTAGTCTGTAGGCTTAGGGACCGATGACCTCTTCAGCAGTTTGGTCCCATAAGACCTTTGCCACTTTTCTGACGTTTGGCCAGAACGAGTGGCTGGCATTGTCAAAACTTCACCCTTTATTGCTGGTGATGGACTGGAGCTGAGCTCGCGGCTGCTGATTATACCGGTGTTCAAAAAGTCAGAAAACTTAATAGACCACGGAATAATGTAGATAGAGAGGTAAAAATTGGCACACATGCTTGGAATGACATGGGGTTTTATTAGAACCCAAAAAAAAGTATTGCTAGACGTGTGAAAGATCTCTTGCGCGCGTCGTTTGGTGATGATCGTGTGCTCAGCCGCCACTTTCGTCTTGCTTGGCCTCCCATGTCCCCAGACCTCTGTCTGTGCGACTATTGGCTTTGGGGTTACCTGAAGTCGCAAGTGTATCGTGATCGACCGACATCTCTAGGGATGCTGAAAGACAACATCAGACGCCAATGCCTCACCATAACTCCGGACATGCTTTACAGTGCTGTTCACAACATTATTCCTCGACTACAGCTATTGTTGACGAATGATGGTGGACATATTGAGCATTTCCTGTAAAGAACATCATCTTTGCTTTGTCTTACTTTGTTATGCTAATTATTGCTATTCTGATCAGATGAAGCGCCATCTGTCGGACATTTTTTGAACTTTTGTATTTTTTTTTTGTACTAATGAAACCCCATGTCATTCCAAGTGTGTGTGTCAATTTGTACCTCTCTATCTACATTATTCCGTGATTTATTCAGTTTTAAAATGTATACAGACTTTTTGATCACTCGGTATATGAAGATACGGAAGTTCGCTTCAACCAGTATCGGTCACTCCATTTTTTTTTTTTTTGTTCTAATAAAACCCCATGTCATTCCAAGCACGTGTGTCAATTTGTACCTCTCTATCTACATTATTCCGTGATTTATTCAGTTTTCAAATTTATACTGAGTTTTTGATCACCCGGTACGTACCTGGTGCGCCAACGTCCACAGGCTTTTGCGTGCGCATTTTCGCTGCGATTCTCGCCTTGCTACACGCAACGGTCGTTCGCTGCAGCACGAGAATCCAGGAACCGTTCGCCTTGAGGCTTTCTTCGTTCCTGTTGAAGGTATTGTCATGTTTGTGTATTTCTATAGTTTCTCTGAGCAAGCGGGTGTGATAAACTAAGAACTTCCGTGTTTTCGAATTTTACTAAGTGGCCTGTCTCACATAGAGAGTGTTCCGTGCTTCGACCATAGATACTAGTAGACTGGCCTTGCTGTGCAGAAGCTATAGGGCTGGTGTGGCTCCAACATAAACCACGTGACTATTGGCAAAACGTGGCGGGATTTCAAATCAGCAGTCTGCCATCCTATGTTTGTATTGTATTTTCCCCACATTTGTCAATTGACTGCCAAACGCTGCCAACAAAAATTACTTTTTTATTTGCGAAAAATTATGTGAGAACTACATTTGACCTGGATTTGTTCACAGTACCATTTAGGAAATCTAACAAATACATCGAACGCCCCTCTAGTGGGCAGCGGGACGAAATTACTATAAACTATCAGTTAAAGTAAAATGTCGTTAAAATTCTTTTAAACAGTAAGAGTGGGCTCGTGTCGCGTTTTGAGCTCTAGTCACTTATAAATGAAAATGGGATATGGGAATTATGTCAACTATAGGTGCCAAAATTGTCGACTTTAGGAGCAGGTCCATTTTAGAGTATCAATTTTAGGTGCACTTCAAAGGTTCAGTTCGTACTATTTTTACAAAAGTTTAAACCATCAGTTTAAATATATATATATATATTAGATGAAAGGTGAGACTGAAGTTTCAGAAAATAATTTTGGAGCCTACATTTATTTAATAGTATTAGAAGGTAGAAAAAAATCCTCTTCATGTGTCGACTATAGGTGCTCTTACCTTATTATAATCTCACTTGTATATACAAAAAGGTGCGTATGTGCAGATGGCTTACAGTTTTTCCGTTTCAGGGCCTGTATCCAAAGCTGCCTTCGGTTTTCATCCTTAGGGAACCTATGAGTATGAACGAGAAACAGTTATACTTACTTCTGTAACCGAATTATCGCAGATACTTTCCAAAATTTAATATGTCTGACTTTACAGGCATCACTTTCAACACTTTAATTTACGTGATACTCTATTTCAAGTGTAAAAAAAAACATATAAAAGTCACTTCAGCAGATTTCAATAAACGCATCTGCACTATCATAGAAACACGTGAAATGTAATGCCATTTCCCCCGACAAAACGCTGAGTACAGTCATAAGCGCAACACGAAACAACCGTGGTTTGCCAACATTCACGTGACTTTAGCCCGGAGATGTTGGAGCCACGAAAATGACGTCAGGGTCAGTCTATTATATTTATGGTCGAAGGTTCCGTGACAGCCTCTCTCTCTCTCTCTCTCTCTCTCTCTCCATCTGCCCCAACGTTCACTGCCGGTTATCCCGATGTTGATTGATCGTCCAATCGTTTCCTCATGTACACGGTATGCGGGATATTCGCGACATTGCAAGTGGGTCCAATTTTTCCGTTGTCGGTGAGAGACATTCTTTGATCTTCTTTGACGGTTTACATACAGACTTTACACCGTGTTTGCGCCATGTATGGCCGATTCTGTCCGCCACTCTGGAATGTACGGCAGAAAGGCCGTACGCGATATTTCTTCTCCCGATGTGTCACTTCGGCGAGTGTTCGATTCTGTGACACTGCTTATGTAACTGGTGGAGTAACCATCGCTGCTGAGAACGCATTCCATGTGTTGCATCTCGCGGCTTCGGCGCTGCGGCTCACATATTCGTCTTGCTAGCGTCGAGCGTATTAATCGTGCCTCTTTTCTGGCTCGCGGGGTGGTTTGACAGTTTGTGTAGGTACCGGTCCGTGCGTGTAGTTTTTCGATACACAGCTGTGTCTCAGCTTTTCGCCATCCCTCGTCACCAGCACATTACAAAGAGTAGCAGTTGGTCCTTTTCTACCTCCATGGTAAATTTTACGTTTAAAGGAGACTGTCCACGTGGCTTAGGAAGTCACCGAGCTGTTCTTCGCCATGGCTCCACACAACCTAGGCACCGCCGACCTTTCTGTACCATACCTTAGGTTTTCAAGGCGCCAAGTCCAGCGCCTGTGCTTCGAAAAGCTTCATGAAGAAGTTGGCCACCACTGGACGCGACGCCGTGTTCGTAAAAGTGGCCATCCATATAAAATAACTCGTGGTGAGACACACATGAAAGAGCTTAGCGATGTCTTGCGGGAAAATGGAACCGATGTGCTCCAGAGACTCAATGAGAGGCAATTTGGTAAACAAAGAAACAACCTTAAAGCTCACCAGGATGTCGTTTGGTCTCAATTTGGGTTCCTTCAGGTTCTCAATGTCACATGTTTTAGTTTCTTCAGCTTCTCAATCAAATGTCCTGAGTCTTTTATGTAAGTGTCAGCTTCCATGCTGGGCGACGCGAACGAGGCGAATATGTCAACCGCAACACCTCAGACGCGAGATGCAACACCTGGAATGCTTTCTGAGGAACAATGGCTACTCCACCAGTTACGTAAAAGGTGTCACAAAACTACTCAGCGAAACGACACACCGGAAAAAGAAATGTCGGCTGCGGCCTTTCTGCCAAGCATTCCCAAAGTGATGGACAGAATCGGCCGCATATAGCGCAAACACGCTGTAAAGGCTATTTATAAACCATCAAAGAAGATCAAAGAATGTCTGAGATCGGCAACGGAAAACTGGGACCCACTTCCAATGTCGGCAATGTACCGCATACCACGTACATACGAAATAATGCCATATTGCAATGACTAGATGTTCAATCAACACCAGGATCACCGAACATATGCGACTTTGGACGTTGGGGTAGGTGGAGAAATAGGCAGTGGCGAAGGACGTGCTGTGTGAGACCGAGCACATTAAAATTCTCCGACACGTAAAGTCTTGCTGCAAAGATGAGCCTTCTGACTCGCTTGTTTACAGAAGCTGTGGAAAAACATAAACATGCCAACTGCTTCAATAAGAAAGAACTATGTCTCAGGATGAACGGATCCTGGATTCCCGTGCTGCATCGAACGACCGTCGCAGGTAGCAAGAGGAGAACCGCAGCGGAAAAACTCTTGGACGTTTGCGCACCAGGGAACAGTTTTGGCAGTGCCAGCCACTCGTGCTGGCGAAACGTCAGAAAAATCATCAAACGAACGTCGGCCGAAGAACCCGAGGCTGGACTAATATTTTGTTCGATAAGGTGATAAATATCCCAGATATGATTATTTTAGTGGTGGGTGACAAGAGTTCGAACAAGCACTCCCGGAAAACTGAAACAGTGTACTCTCCGACGGGTAAATATCTAGTCCGAAATTAATGCAGACTCGGTAACGTTATGGCATAATTATCATTTTGCTTAACGAACACGCGTCTCACGTTGCTCTCCATTAGCGCTTGTATGAGAGTACGGGGGTGGCATCGCGTAATTACGTCACGCAGTATCAGGTGATGTTCCCAGTTCGTTAAAGGGCCGGGATGATTTGCGCGGGAAGATGTGGTTCCAGGGAGGACTCGGAATGTGCCTTGTTTTCTGTCTCCTCAATACCCGATTTTAGTTGGCGCACACAGTTCAGAATGTTACAGCGAGGCTATACTGAATTGTAGGGCGTAAGTGCGATCAAGGACCGACATTCTTATAACTTCAAGCTACCAGGGATTTATTGTTCTTTTTTAAATTAGATTAGGAATCTATGCAGTAAAAGTAATTGATGAGTTTTGCTGTTTGAGCAGCAAAATACACTCCTGGAAATGGAAAAAAGAACACATTGACACCGGTGTGTCAGACCCACCATACTTGCTCCGGACACTGCGAGAGGGCTGTACAAGCAATGATCACACGCACGGCACAGCCGACACACCAGGAACCGCGGTGTTGGCCGTCGAATGGCGCTAGCTGCGCAGCATTTGTGCACCGCCGCCGTCAGTGTCAGCCAGTTTGCCGTGGCATACGGAGCTCCATCGCAGTCTTTAACACTGGTAGCATGCCGCGACAGCGTGGACGTGAACCGTATGTGCAGTTGACGGACTTTGAGCGAGGGCGTATAGTGGGCATGCGGGAGGCCGGGTGGACGTACCGCCGAATTGCTCAACACGTGGGGCGTGAGGTCTCCACAGTACATCGATGTTGTCGCCAGTGGTCGGCGGAAGGTGCACGTGCTCGTCGACCTGGGACCGGACCGCAGCGACGCACGGATGCACGCCAAGACCGTAGGATCCTACGCAGTGCCGTAGGGGACCGCACCGCCACTTCCCAGCAAATTAGGGACACTGTTGCTCCTGGGGTATCGGCGAGGACCATTCGCAACCGTCTCCATGAAGCTGGGCTACGGTCCCGCACACCGTTAGGCCGTCTTCCGCTCACGCCCCAACATCGTGCAGCCCGCCTCCAGTGGTGTCGCGACAGGCGTGAATGGAGGGACGAATGGAGACGTGTCGTCTTCAGCGATGAGAGTCGCTTCTGCCTTGGTGCCAATGATGGTCGTATGCGTGTTTGGCGCCGTGCAGGTGAGCGCCACAATCAGGACTGCATACGACCGAGGCACACAGGGCCAACACCCGGCATCATGGTGTGGGGAGCGATCTCCTACACTGGCCGTACACCACTGGTGATCGTCGAGGGGACACTGAATAGTGCACGGTACATCCAAACCGTCATCGAACCCATCGTTCTACCATTCCTAGACCGGCAAGGGAAATTGCTGTTCCAACAGGACAATGCACGTCCGCATGTATCCCGTGCCACCCAACGTGCTCTAGAAGGTGTAAGTCAACTACCCTGGCCAGCAAGATCTCCGGATCTGTCCCCCATTGAGCATGTTTGGGACTGGATGAAGCGTCGTCTCACGCGGTCTGCACGTCCAGCACGAACGCTGGTCCAACTGAGGCGCCAGGTGGAAATGGCATTGCAAGCCGTTCCACAGGACTACATCCAGCATCTCTACGATCGTCTCCATGGGAGAATAGCAGCCTGCATTGCTGCGAAAGGTGGATATACACTGTACTAGTGCCGACATTGTGCATGCTCTGTTGCCTGTGTCTATGTGCCTGTGGTTCTGTCAGTGTGATCATGTGATGTATCTGACCCCAGGAATGTGTCAATAAAGTTTCCCCTTCCTGGTACAATGAATTCACGGTGTTCTTATTTCAATTTCCAGGAGTGTAAGTGACGATGCCAGAAGTAAAGTGGACATAATCACAGTCTGGCAAGAAAAGCTTTTCCGAAAAGGTGAAATTTTGTGAAGTCAAATCCGGCCGGGGTGGCCGAGCGGTTCTAGGCGCTACAGTCTGGAACCGCGCGACCGCTACGGTCGCAGGTTCGAATCCTGCCTCGGGCATGGATGTGTGTGATGTCCTTAGGTTAGTTAGGTTTAAGTAGTTCAAGTTTTGGGGGACTGACGACCACAGCAGTTAAGTTCCATAGTACTCATAGCCATTTGAACCATTTTTTTATGAAGTCAAGTTTTAACTCAGATGTTAGGAACGCTATGCTGGAAGTACGTATCAGGCGTGCAGCTTTATATGAACATGAAACGTTGATGATAAACAGTACAGACAGGTACGGGTGACGTGAAGAGACGTACAGAAAAGAGAACGCTAGAATTCAATATTTTATGCTGTACAGGCGATGCCTGTGGTTGCGGGATGGATTCAGCTTTCTACGAAGGAACGTCGGCAACAAGTATCCTCTTGCTCTACAATAACAATGGACTCTGCAGAGAGAGAGAGAGAGAGAGTACGCATTGTATTGGCGAAGCGAACACAGCCTCGACTGTAGCAGCGCTCTAACCCAGAGAGAGGCGCGCGCCTCCCGTGGCGTGCTGCGTAAGATGATTACGGCAATGCTGGCGCTGCCCTGAGAAACCGATTCCCCCCCCCTCCTCTCCCTTTACTCCCCCCCCCTTTCTCCTTGGATACAGTCTGCTATTGGCTACTGGCCGACAACAGCACACAACGTAGCTGTCTGCAGTTATGCGCTGTCTCGCCAACAAAGCGTAATACCATGAAAGTGCCGTAAAATATAGGGTGTAACGAGTGTAACTGCACATATTTCTACTGAAAGGTGTATCGAACGACATTACACTGGTATTTGCGTCATATGCAGGCTCATAACACAGGCCAACGAAAAACGTTTTGTAAAAAAAAAAACTTTTTTTACTTTGATAGCTGATCTTTAGATTTTTATGAGCTGAATCCAAATCTAGCCTTAGTTTTTTTTTTTTTTGTATCGCCGATAGTTTTCGAGCAATATGCTTTTAATTATATACTATAAAAATCCTGTGCTATACTGCAAATGGGGAAATTAATTCAACGCTTTGTTACAACATAAGCATGGTTTGTATTTACAGTAAGCTACTTAAAACAATGATATGTGTTGATAGAGGTTTCACTTATCAGCTGGAAGTGGTTTGTATTTTCTTTCCTTTTTTTCTTTGAAGCTTCTTGTGTAGCTTTTTCTACGACGAGTCGCTTGCTGGACTTCTCGGTGAAGTGACCAACAGTCGTCCCCCATCATGTTGGTGTTCCAGCGGCCTTGGTAGCGTTTTTCCATCACTTTAATGTCCTGGTGAAAATGCTCTCCTTGCTCCTCACTAACATCTCCCATATTGTCCGGGAAGTAATCAAGGTGACTGTTCAAAAAGTGAACTTTGAGGCTCATTAAACATCCTAAAGTTTTAACTTCTTTAACATTGTAGCTGTAATACAAACACAGTCTGGATCTTTTTCATGTCCTAAGAACTTTGTAACGACTTGCTTGAATGATACCCATGCTTCTTTCTCATTTAAGGACTTTGTGGATTGAAAGTTAACATCAAACATCGATCTTCTGATGTCAGGTCCGACAAAGACGCCTTCTTTTAGTTTAGCTACTGAAAAGTGTGGAGGAAACTTTCGGCAGAGATACTTAAAACATGGTCCATTTTTAGGCAAAGCCTTTACAAACTGTTTCATTTGACCTAACTTTATATGTAGAGGTGGTAAGAGTACGTTTCTTTGCATCTGCAAGGTTTTTGCGTAGACTGTTCTTCTCACCAGGTTTTAAAGACTCCCTCACAGGCCAGTTCTTTGTGCACCAGTGTTGATCCCTAGCCCTATTGTCCCATTCACTCAAGAAACATGGAAATTTGGTAAAGCCACCTTGCTGACCAAGGAGCATGCATGTAACTTTTAGATCGCCACGTATCATCCAACCATGAGCAGGATAGCCTATAATATTTAGCACTATTTCTATGTTTTCATAGCTTTCTTTCATATGTACAGAATGTCCAACAGGTATAGATGCATGCATGTTACCATTGTGTAATAAAACAGCCTTGTTTTGGATGAATCAATAAACAGGCTCCAGTCTTCCTTTTTGTATTCAATACCAAACTCAGTCATCAGACCGGGAATGTCCGAGCAATACACTAAATCACCTTCTTGTTGAAAAAACTTGGAAAATTGCTGCTCTCTCTTTCTATACATGTATATGCTGGTTCCAACTACCAATAACTTGTTTTCTTTTAATGTAGAGCCAAGCAATTCAGCTTTTTCTTTCGTTAAGCCCAGATCCATAACCAAATCGTTAAGCTCGGTCTGAGTAAACAATTTGGGCTCTAGACTTCCTGTATTACAATAGAATTCATCATCATCTGGTTCACCTAAATCACATTGTACATCAGAAAATACTTCTGTTGGAATAGAATTGAAGTCATGGAACAGAATTGAAATCATCAGGTGGTTCAGGAACCGGCAAATCTACACCATGCGCTACTGGTCGGATGGCGGACGGAAGGTTAGAGTAGCTTATTACCTTCTTGTTTTTCGGATTATGACCAGTAATATCAACACTGCAAAAGTAGCAATCATCGTAATGATTTCTTGGCTCCCTCCATGTCATAGGAACTGCAAATCTAAAGGCTTTTTTTTCTCCTTTTTGGACCATTTTCTCAGATCTTCAACACGTACATAACATACATTACGCGGCGCACAAGATTTATCTTGATCACCAAATTTAGATCCAAAGTATGAGAGATAAACCTTTTTCACAAAGTCTGTAATGTTTCTTTGGTGTTTTTTAATCACAAATTGACCAGAAATATAAAAAAAACTGTCAGCAGAGTATCTGCAACCACGATTAGACGTTGTACTGAGGACATGTACAGGAAACGGGAAAGTGAGGTTGGGTTGACGGTAGACAAAACACCATCTGCAAACACGAAAATAGAATCGACCTTTTTTTGCCAGCAAATTTTTTTCAGCAGTACTACCAATGTCATGTACATTCATGTGCGGCCCCGGTAGCTGAGTAGTCAGCGTGGCAGAATGTCAATCCTAACGTCCCGGGTTCGATTCCCGTCTGGGTCGGAGATTTTCTCCGCTCAGGGACTGGGTGTTGTGTCGTCCTAATCATCATCATTTCATCCCCATCGACGCGCAAGTCGCCGAAGTGGCGTCAAATCGAAAGACCTGCACCAGGCGAACGGTCTACCCGATGGGAGGCCCTAGCCACACGACATTTCATCTACATTGATTACACCTTATTTTTAAACTATTTTAACTATACAAAAGCTGTTATATTCTTTAAAAAGATCGCTTAATTTAATAAATTTAACTGTAAAATGTGAAGAACTGGTGGGTGATACATTTTTTTAAGCATCATATTTGGATTTAGCACCCTAAAAAACATAAGAATGAGGTATTTTCAGCAAAAAAGTATTTCCATCTTTGGCCTCTGTAATTACAGCTATTAGAAGTTGTATGTCTTTAGGTTGGGTAGCACGTTGAAGCACATGTGACAAGAGCAAGCAATTAATGCTTATTTTCTCTTGGGCAGCAAGTCAGAATCACTGAAAATTTCGTCAAATCGTACTCTCATTGTTTCGAATTTTTTATGAGTATCTTTGAGCAATGGCAAGGAAAGCGTTTCTGAAGAAGAGAAATTTGTTAACATCGAGTATAGATTTAAGTGTCAGGAAGTCGTTTCTGAAAGTATTTGTATGGAGTGTAGCTGTGTATGTAAGCGAAACATGGATGATAAATAGTTTGGACAAGAAGAGAATAGAACCTTTCGAAATGTGGTGCTACAGAAGAATGCTGAAGATTAGATGGGTGGATCACATAACTAATGAGGAGGTATTGAATAGAATTAGGGAGAAGAGGAGGTTGTGGCACAACTTGATTAGAAGAAGGGGTCTGTTGGTACGAGCCGGCCGAAGTCGCCGTGCGGTTCTAGGCGGTGCAGTCTGGAACCGCGAGACCGCTACGGTCCCAGGTTCGAATCCTGCCTCGGGCATGGATGTGTGTGATGTCCTTAGGTTAGTTAGGTTTAACTAGTTCTAATTTCTAGGGGACTAATGACCTGAGAAGTTGAGTCCCATAGTGCTCAGAGCCATTTGAACCATTTGTTGGTTAGGACATATTCTGAGGCATCAAGGGATCACAAATTTAGCATTGGAGGGCAGCGTGGAGGGTAAAAATCGTAGAGGGAGACCAAGAGATGAATACACTAAGCAGATTCAGAAGGATGTAGGTTGCAGTAGGTACTGGGAGATGAAGAAGCTTGCACAGGATAGAGTAGCATGGAGATCTACATCAAAGCAGTCTCAGGACTGAAGACCACAACATGAACAAGAACATGCTTGAGCATTGATTATCGAGAATGGAATGTGTTATAAGTAAGTGTACTACTGGAGGGGGGTGGGGCTGTTCCCGACCTTTTTACAAATTTAAAGGAGTGGTAACTTCGAATTTACTCGTATGAGTCTCTGATATGTCCGAAAAAACCGACACCACGGATTCATAAATAATTTAGTCGCCTCGATGGGAAATTTGTGGATGTACATTTACGTTCGAGCAATGGAGGACACGGATGGGGTTTATTGATAGGTGGTGCTACGTAGGAATATTGTTCGGATGGGGAGGGTGCCGAGGTAATCCGCGCATCTGCGATAAATGCTGCGTCCAGCTGGTGCAGCAGTCGTTAAAGCAAGTACCTAGTAAGCAGAAGATCCCGGGTTCGAGTCCCAGTTCGGCACATATTTTCACTGCCCGCCGCTGATTCCGCATAAAAGTCGCAATGCAGCTTCACTTTCCTTTCCTTTCTCCCTCCACCACATTCGGTTTACATAACATTCTTGGAAGGTAGGAGACGAGATACTGGCGAGGTAGTGGCGGAATTAAAGCTGTGAGGACGGGGCGTCAGTCGTGCTTGGGTAGCTCAACGGTAGAGCACTTGCCCGCGAGAGGCAAACGTCCCGAGTTCGAGTCTCGGTCCGGCCCACAGTTTTAATCTGTCAGGAAGTTTCATTCTCGGAAGATGCTGCCGCGGAGGGACTGTGGGCAGGTATTGTGTAGCCCATCCGGCGGTCGTTAGCGTTCGACCTTGCACCGAGTGGGCCGAGCGGCCGTAATGGCGGCTCGGCGGCAGCGGTCGGCGCGCGGCTGTTGCGGACAAACACGAAGAGCGCAGCCGTGTGTGGTGCCTGCCGGGGCCTGGTACGGCCGCTGCACAGCTCTGCGTGCTGCATCCGCCGTGGCGTCAGCAGCGAAGCGGCTGCCCGCGACGGCGAAACTGCAGGAGCGGCTCTCAGCTCCGCAGCCTTAGCAGGGGGGAGAGGCGGGGTAGGGCCCCGCCTAGGGCGCATTGGTGTGCGGACGTTTGCCACGATTTTACCTGCTCCGAAAGGTTGGGTCCCTTGTCTCCCCCTCCTCCTCCTCATCGCTTACTGAGCCTTTCCGCTGGTTTACTTAACCCTAGGACGCCCAAGCCTTTTTTTCTAACTTGGATGCCTAAGGGGGGGGGGGGGAGTTCGGCGAGCCCACAGGTATTAAATAAGTTTACTGACGAAAAATTACAACTTTTAAATTGTTTTATGTATTTTAACTAAGACATCGGTTTATAAATGTTGTTAATTGTTATAATTATTGGATTGAGTGAATAAAAAATTGACATATTACAATACAAAATACAGATGTGTTCATATACAATAGACTACTCTGAGTCCTCAACTTCAAGGCAAGACACACACTTCACATTTTTTTTCTGGATGTGTGTTACACACATGTTTATGACACTGTCCACAATTCTGTTTTTGATTACTTAGATTCTTGTACTTCTGCTTCTTTGTTTTAGCTTTTTTTACACAAATATGGCACCGACCTTTCCCTGCAGGAGGCTGACGTGCTTCTGTTGTCACTTCTTTGATTTTCTTTTGTAGAATAGTCTCCATTGATTGAACAGTTTGGTTAGATAACCCTCTTGCATTGGCACTTCTTTGTTCTACCTGCAATTTCACTAGTTCCATCCCAGCTCGCAGAAGATAAAGTTTCTGTTTGTTGTGTTTCTTTTCATTCCATCTTGAATGTTGCTGGAAGAATATAGTGGTTGCATTGATAGCACAAATGTCGATGAGAAAGTAAAATACAGATAGAGGTCATCTCTTTGTTCCCCTCTTGCAGGTGTACATACGCGCCATTTGATCAATGGTATCAATTACACCTTTAGTGGAATTATAATACGCATTTATCTCGGTTTTATTCTTCTCTCCTCCAACAGTGCCTTTATCTTGGTGCATTGTTGACAACATCAGTAAGTTTTTACTTAGTTTCGTTTTTGCTGTGTACGACACCAAAGTTACTGGAGGCCTACCTGTTCGGAACTGCACTAACTCACTGCAAGTTCACAAGATAAATAACAGCTGACTGACAGCAACAATCACTTCCTCTGAAAGTAAACCGATTATTGTGAATATCAAGAATACCAACCCACAAGAAACTAACTTGCATTGTTGTAGAGATGAGAAATACGAAATCCTACTAAGGGAAATTTTCTATAGCATGGAAGCCTAAGGGCGGCGGGGGGGGGGGGGGGGTTGTTGGACCCATAATAAGTTTATTTATTTTTTTCTTTCAAAGCAGGAATTTTCTATAAAATATATTGACACTATCGTTTCATAAAATAGCCAACAAACAATAACTCAAAGGGAATATGTAGTATGAAAATTACTTGGGCAAAAGCAGGGGACATAAAAAAATTGTGGGTTCAACGAACCCCCTCCTTAGGCGTCCTAGGGTTAACATACAACCAGAATCTCTTTGGATTTTGCGCCACATTTCTAGAGACACTTTCGTTGTGGAAACTATTAAAGGCATCTCGCATTGAAATCCGCACCAAATTTCGAGCCTCAGTAAAACTTCACCAATCTTGCACATTTTGCGTTCGTCTGAATTATACTTGCCTTTTTCGGTACTCCTGCAGCAGCTTTCTGTCGTGTTTTGTGTACCATGGAGTATCAGTTCCGTCTCGTATTAATTTATTTGCTATGAATCTCTCCAGTGCTGCCGATTCTATTTCTTTGAACTTAAAAGAGCCACATATGGTCTTCACTTACATAGTTTGGAAGGATTGGAGACAGTCTCTTAGAAAGACGTCAACCGAATTTTTAGTTGCTTTTATAAACAGATATATTTCGCGTTTACTTTTGGTGAATTTCTTTGTTACGGAATTGAGCCTCGCTACGACCTGTGTGTTTACTAATCCCTGTATCCGTCGTGATTCTCAGGATTATTTGTGGCTAAGAGGTCAAGTGTGTTTTCGTAACCATTTACAATTTGAATGGCCTCGTGAACTAATTGTTGAAAATAATTTTTAAAAAAGCACATATATCAATTATGGAAGTTGTTTTCTGTCTACAATAGGGTCTGAAAATGTATTTTTGTCAACATACGGAAGGTAGATTGAAGTCACTGCCAACTATAATTGTATGAGTAGCGTACCTATTTGTGATGGGACTGAAGTTTTCTTTGAACTGTTCAGCAACTGTGTCATCGCAGACCAGGGGTCGCTAAAAGAAGCCAGTTATTAATTTATTCCGGTTGTCGAATATAACCTCTGCCCATACTAAGTCACAGGGACTATCTGCTCCAATGTCGCTTGTGAGCTGTAACACACATCACATTATTTTTCCTTAAGTTGTGCTTCTTGTTTCTGTTGTAGTGCAGACTATTACGATTACGGCTTTTCCCTCCAGAACCTAGGATGCTTTCTCTGTGACCCTGCAAATACCAGAACAACAACGTACGTTACAAGCATACCATTCTGTATTACTTCATTTCCTTATTTCTAACATTTTAAAATTGTACGTCGACTTTAGATGACATCTCAATCATAGATGTTCTTATCTCTATTTGGTCAACGAATTTTCAGTCATGTTTTGAACATTGTCCTGCTACACTTTATTAACTAATGTTTCGCCGCAAGGGATATCGCATATTAGAGGGTAATTTAATATGGAGTATGTCGTTCTTCTTTTCAAACATTCACATACCCATTTCTTCTTTCCTTATTGTTTTTGGGCATGCAGTTGTAGTAATTAAAGTACGCACAAATGCAGTGATCAAAAAGAAATGATTAGCGTACATTCGCATTCTCTTCACATCGTTCCTTTCTTATTGCTTCCATGGCGATCGACTGTTTGTATAGCAATCAGTAAGCGTGAAAGGATGCTAGCGCACAGACAGATGGATCTATATTTATACTTGGCAGAACTAATTACATTCTGAAATAATCGTCGATATTGCTTTCGTTTCCCAAAAGTTATAAATATTTCGATTTCGGAAAAGAAGCTCTGTATTTGGCCAAGATGTCGAAGAAGAAGGTCCCTTACGTACTGGTAGTATCGAGTAAGATGTGGAGACGGCGGTTTGAAAGCGGACAGAAGAAGTACGAGGAAGGGCGTCCCTTACCTGAGGGATCGCTACCTGGCGAAGGGGCAACTGTGGCAAATGTCCGGCGTGCCAAATGTCCGCCTTTCAGGGCGTAGGCCCCGAGCGGGCGCAAAACACTGACCGACAAAAGAAAGACAACAGCTAAAGAATGAACAGGTGCCCTCGGCATGCGACTGCAAAAGTGCGCTGTTGTCACAGTGTCATTTCGTCCGATTAGCGTCTGTGTTACTAAATGGCTGAAGCTGTCACCTGTTCACTCGCTCCCAGTCGCAGGTTGCCTATCTAACGGCAATATGACATCCACAGAATGTACATATGCTGACGACCTTGGCGTCGCCTTCCACAGTAAGTTCACAGAAGGAGGCAGCAACACATCGGAAGACTTCACAGCCGTCCACTGTGGCCGAGCGGTTCTACGCGCTCAAGTCCGGAATTGCGCTGCTGCTACGGTCGCAGGTTCAAATGGTTCAAATGGCTCTGAGCACTATGGGACTCAACTGCTGAGGTCATTAGTCCCCTAGAACTTAGATCTAGTTAAACCTAACGACATCACAAACATCCATGCCCTAGGCAGGATTCGAACCTGCGACCGTAGCGGTCTTGCGGTTCCAGACTGCAGCGCCTTTAACCGCACGGCCACTTCGGCCGGCTCGCAGGTTCGAATCCTGCCTCGGGCATGGATGTCATTGATGTCGTTAGGTTAGTTAGTGAAAGTAGTTCTAAGTCTAGGGGACTGATAACCTCACATGCCAAGTACCATAGTGCTCCGAGACATTTGAACCATTTTCGAAGATTTTACAGAGCTGGGAAGACATTTCTCTGACTAGAGACTAATTCCAAACGAGACCAAAACGGAATTGTCGTGCTCTCGTGTTATTAATAAACAAGTACGTCTAAAGCAGTGGTTCCCACCCTGGGGTAGTTAGCTCCGGAGAGGTAAAATAAAATTTTCTGAGGGGTAAAAACCAAAAGGGTTTCAATGTGTTTCGGTCATGAAACTAAATTATTTTTAAAAGATCATTGGGTGTGGTATTACATACTTTTCTAAGACTCCAACATTGATTATATATGTTGTCAATAATTTTGTCAATTACTCAATGAATGACACTGCCAAGTGTAGGTTACAGCTTACGAAACGAATGTATGAACATCTTCGTCCTCACAATAGTTCACATACTACACACTGTGAGTTTTGTACCCCACATCGATGACGGTAAAAGTGGGACATACATGTAACAAAAACTGAACGTCTCATGAAAATGCTTCCCCAAGTTCCTGCCAGAGACCAGAACTTGCTTCATTACACACTTCGAAACTGATGTATGAACTAACTGACGCCGGCCGTTATGGCCGAGCGGTTCTAGGCGCTTCAGTCCGGAACCGCGCTGCTGCTACGGTCGCAGATTCGAATCCTGCCTCGGGCATGGATGTGTGTCATGTCTTTAGGTTAGTTAGGTTTAACTAGTTCTACGTTCTAGGGGACTAATGACCTGTTAAGACCCATAGCGCTTAGAGCCATTTGAACTTTTTTTTTTATATTTTCAACACTCTTATTCTGAACGCCGCATTCAGTAATAATAAACAGCCTCCGGATGCTATATGTTTATTAATTCTGCTTCGTCCGCCACGTTTATATCCTAAACTTCATTGCGAATTATTACAACTGAAGTATTCAAGTATTCACATTTACTGCTGGAGATGCACTAAAGCAGATGAGAAGCTAAAAGTCCTAATTGTAGTCCTCGGAGAAAAAAGCTGATCTGCGAAACACGTTGGGCTCCCTGAAGTAATTCAGCTTAAGAAATATAGAGCGAGTCGTGTTCTATTGCATTATTCATGAAACGTGATTCCGTTAGAAATACCAACACTAATCCGAACAAAATCGATCACGTGGAACAAATTTCACATTCAGAACGCAAGCTTCAAGTACAGTTGCGACATAAGGCTCCACACTTTTACATTTACTGAAAGCATTCGATACGAAATGTCATTGTCAACTCGTAACAGTTAACAGAAAAAAAAACACGCCATATGATACATCGTTTCGCATACGCTTAACGTGAACTCAAACGTTTCTTGTAAGCTAAAACGCAATATTTCAAATAACTTCCAGGAATTCATCCAGGTAACACTTTCAGCGAATTCATGGAAGTTATTTGAAAGTTCTATACGCCAGGAGAAGCTCAGGTAAAACGCAGTATGTTGTCCCGAAAGGCGAAGCTGCACCAGATATCTAACTGCGGCGACTTTCATCACAAATGTGGTTTTCCATGGCCCTTTCATCTGTCTCTATTGTCTTTTCTGAATAGTTCCCCTAGTGCTTTGAACAGCGTATTACGACAACGCTTTATGCCGTTACATAATGCTGTGTATTCATTTAAAATCTGCTTCCGATCTCTCTATTTCTGGATGTGGAAGAACAACAATACGTGTTTTGCAAAAACAAGCGGAATATAGATCTATGATCTTTCTAAAAACAAATGCAAATGTATATGCAACACACTACGTCGCGGTCGCACTGATAATTGCAGCGCAAAGAAATCCGACAAAATTTTGTTGCTTCCTGCAAGCATAGCTACATTAGAGCATCACAGATCGAAATACACTCCTGGAAATTGAAATAAGAACACCGTGAATTCATTGTCCCAGGAAGGGGAAACTTTATTGACACATTCCTGGGGTCAGATACATCACATGATCACACTGACAGAACCACAGGCACATAGACACAGGCAACAGAGCATGCACAATGTCGGCACTAGTACAGTGTATATCCACCTTTCGCAGCAATGCAGGCTGCTATTCTCCCATGGAGACGATCGTAGAGATGCTGGATGTAGTCCTGTGGAACGGCTTGCCGTGCCATTTCCACCTGGCGCCTCAGTTGGACCAGCGTTCGTGCTGGACGTGCAGACCGCGTGAGACGACGCTTCATCCAGTCCCAAACATGCTCAATGGGGGACAGATCCGGAGATCTTGCTGGCCAGGGTAGTTGACTTACACCTTCTAGAGCACGTTGGGTGGCACGGGATACATGCGGACGTGCATTGTCCTGTTGGAACAGCAAGTTCCCTTGCCGGTCTAGGAATGGTAGAACGATGGGTTCGATGACGGTTTGGATGTACCGTGCACTATTCAGTGTCCCCTCGACGATCACCAGTGGTGTACGGCCAGTGTAGGAGATCGCTCCCCACACCATGATGCCGGGTGTTGGCCCTGTGTGCCTCGGTCGTATGCAGTCCTGATTGTGGCGCTCACCTGCACGGCGCCAAACACGCATACGACCATCATTGGCACCAAGGCAGAAGCGACTCTCATCGCTGAAGACGACACGTCTCCATTCGTCCCTCCATTCACGCCTGTCGCGACACCACTGGAGGCGGGCTGCACGATGTTGGGGCGTGAGCGGAAGACGGCCTAACGGTGTGCGGGACCGTAGCCCAGCTTCATGGAGACGGTTGCGAATGGTCCTCGCCGATACCCCAGGAGCAACAGTGTCCCTAATTTGCTGGGAAGTGGCGGTGCGGTCCCCTACGGCACTGCGTAGGATCCTACGGTCTTGGCGTGCATCCGTGCGTCGCTGCGGTCCGGTCCCAGGTCGACGGGCACGTGCACCTTCCGCCGACCACTGGCGACAACATCGCTGTACCGTGGAGACCTCACGCCCCACGTGTTGAGCAATTCGGCGGTACGTCCACCCGGCCTCCCGCATGCCCACTATACGCCCTCGCTCAAAGTCCGTCAACTGCACATACGGTTCACGTCCACGCTGTCGCGGCATGCTACCAGTGTTAAAGACTGCGATGGAGCTCCGTATGCCACGGCAAACTGGCTGACACTGACGGCGGCGGTGCACAAATGCTGCGCAGCTAGCGCCATTCGACGGCCAACACCGCGGTTCCTGGTGTGTCCGCTGTGCCGTGCGTGTGATCATTGCTTGTACAGCCCTCTCGCAGTGTCCGGAGCAAGTATGGTGGGTCTGACACACCGGTGTCAATGTGTTCTTTTTTCCATTTCCGGGAGTGTATGTTCACATGGCTCTGAGCACTATGGGACTTAACATCTAAGGTCATCAGTCCCCTAGAACTTAGAACTACTTAAACCTAACTAACCTAAGGACATCACACACATCCATGCCCGAGGCAGGATTCGAACCTGCGACCGTAGCAGCAGCGCGGTTCCGGACTGAAGCGCCTAGAACTGCTTAGCCACACCGGCCGGCTCCGAAATATGTCTCAAGTGTATTAGTCACATAAAGAGGCGTGATTAGTTGAGGAATTCTGACGTGCTATAGATGACAAAGAAACGACGTTCGGGACGTTTGTTGAGAAATCGGTTTCGGCGGCAGGACAATACTATTTGTAACAATGCGTGTAATAACAAATAGGTCTGACCTGTATTACAGTGTGAAAGAATATTGCCAGATACTTTTACAAGAGTTGGAGCATGGTCCTAGCTACCGTAAAATATTTGTCAAGGAACTTTTATCGTATAAAAAGCCTTGAGCAATCATCTTGTAAAATGCGAATAATTTGGTGTATGTTGAAGTGACTTCGGGAAACCCCAAGGGAATGTTTAGTACCATTAATTTTCACAATAGTATGTAAACGGCATAGTGGACAACGTAGTCAATTTCCACGAGATTTTCGCATTTGATGCTGTTATACAGAAGAAAGTCACAAAGTTGAAAAATTGTAGTGATATGCGGGAAGACCGTGTAAGATCGGCGGTTGGTGCAGCATTGGCAGTTGATCCACAACATAAACGAATGTAACGTATTTCGTGCAGGAAGACTGGTTATTGCACGGTTACATCATTGTTGAACAAGCAGTGAATGTAGTCACATGAAAGTAATCACAGGTGAGGCAGATGCCAGAGTGAAATTCAGGCTCAGTAAGTGTAGTCCACTCACGAAGTAGGTAGGTTACAAAACCGTCGCTGGACCGATACTTGAATATTGCTCGTCAGCCTGGGATCCGTAACAGAAAGGACAGAAAGAGGCAATAGTGAAGACTCAAAGGAGAGTAGCGTGTTTCATCAAAGGTTCTTCTAGTAATCACCAAAGCATCAGGTAGATGCTCAGCCCCAGTGGCAGACCCTGTAAGAGAGGCGGTCTGCATCACTTTTCGGTTTAATGTTGAAGTTCCAACAGTGTACGTCGCAAGAAGAGTGAACCAATGTATTGCTTCCTCGCACGTGCGAGGTGTGATCAGAAAGTAACGGGAATTTTTGTTTTTCTTAAAGGGTCGTGATTTATTCACGAACACCAGCTGTGTACTGTTCACAGTAATTCTCCTTAGATATAACATACTTGTCTCAATGCTTTTTCCAAGCTTGGAAGCACTTTTTGTTACGGTGTTCAGCTCCTTCAGCGATTCTGTTTTTATCTCATCAATGGTGGCCAAATGACACCCTTTCGTCGTTCTCCTCAGCCTCGAAAATTGAAAGAAGTCGCAGGGCGCCGTATCCAGTCAATACGATCGCTGACGCAACATAGCGGTTTTGTTTTTTTGCCAAAAAATCCCAAGCATTGAGGTGTGAATTGGGGTATTATCGTAATGAAATTTCCGCGGATCATTTTGCCACAATCCTACCCGTTTTTCTTCGGACTGCTTCACGCAAGTGGCCCATAACTTCCGGGTAGTATTCTTATTGACCATGCGACCACAAGGCAGGAACACATGACGCAGTATCCCATTGTGAGAAGACCTTTCACATGTGAACTAACGTGTCGAACCTATTTCGCCCTTGGCTCTTCAGGCAGTTTCCACTGAGACGATTTTGAGCCTCCGTTTCGACTTCATACCCGTATACCCATGTCTCGTCATCTGTCGTAACATTCTTTAGAAGTTCTGGATCGTTGTCTACGTGACGTCGTTGCCGAAATTCAACAGTTTCGGAACAAACTTTGCTGCTACACGTTTTATGTCCAAAACATCCAAAAAATTTGCTTGGAATGAGCCAAAGCATATGCCGACAGTATCGGCAACCTCTCTCATGGTGGAACACTCTCTTTCAAATTCTGAAGGTGGCAGGGGTCAAATACAGGGAATGAAATGCTATTTGCAATTTGTACAGAGACCAGATGGCATTTGTAAGAGTGGAGGGGCATGAAAGGGAAGCAGTGATTGAGAAGGTGGGGAGACAGGGTTGTAGCCTATTCCCGATGTTATTCAATCTGTATATTGAGCAAGCAGTAAAGGAAACAAAAGAAAATTTCGCAGTCGGAATTAAAATACATGGAGAACAGATAAAAACGTTGAGGTTTGCCGATGGTATTGTAATTCTATCAGAGACAGCAGAGGAGTTGGAAGAGCAGTTGAACGCAATGGACAGTGTCTTGAAAGGAGGATATAAGTTGAACATCAACAAAAGCAAAACGAGGATAATGGAATGTACTCAAATTAAGTCAAGTGATGCTGAGGGAACTAGATTAGGAAATGAGACACTTAAAGTAGTAAAGGAGTTTGCTATTTGGAGAGCAAAATAACTGATGATGGTCGAAGTAGAGGATATAAAATGTAGACTGGCGATGGCAAGGAAAGCAATTCTGAAGAAGAGAAATTTGTTAACATCGAGTATAGATTTGTCAGGAAGTCGTTTCTGAAAGTATTTGTATGGAGCGGAGCCATGTATGGAAGTGAAACATGGACGATAGCTAGTTTGGACAGGAAGAGAATAGAAGCTTTCGAAATGTGGTGCTACAGAAGAATGCTGAAGATTAGATGGGTAGATAACATACCTAATGATGAAGTATTGAATAGAATTGGGGAGAAGAGAAAATTGTGGCACAACTTGACTAGAAGAAGGGATCGGTTGGTAGGACATGTTCTGAGGCATCAAGGGATCACCAATTTAGTATTGGAGGGCAGCGTGGAGGGTAAAAAGCGTAGAAGGAGACCAAGAGATGAATACACTAAGCAGATTCAGAAGGATGTATGTTGCAGGAGGTACTGGAAGAAGCTTGCAGAAGGTAGAGCAGCATGGAGAGCTGCATCAAACCAGTCTCAGGACTGAAGACCACAACAAGAACAACGGTATTCCCCACGTCGCAGTCGTTTGGACGCAATGTTTAGTGTCGAGCAGCTGGGTGCTCGCGGGGCAGGGCGCCCACTGCAAGCCAGAGCAGCGTAGTGAGTGGAGCCACAAGGCTAGTCGGCTTGCGTCAGCAGCGGAACTATTTGCCAAGGCCGTCTCCCGCCACCGCGGCACTCCCTGCTAGCCCTGGCGAGCGGGCGCCATCTGCGTCTCCACAGCCACGCTCGCCTCGTCCGTCTCGTCGAGTAACAGCACCAGAGATGGGTCGAACTCGTTCATTCCCGTGAAGTACTTCATTCATTTCACTCTTTGCCGTGAAGCGTTCAAATGAAGTAGTTCATTCATGAAGTACGGAAGCCTGGCGAAGTTGCCCAGTTCGCCGTTCAGCCGCGGCTACGCTCGCTTCGCCTCGCTCGTACAATAAAGCTTCGTAATACTTCATATTTTTACCAACAGATGGCCAAACTATGCAGTAACGTGCACGCAACGTTTTGCGTCTTACAGCGTCTGAGTTAACTTAAATACAGGATGGTGGAAGGGGACAAAGGAAAGATAAACAGAGAAGCCTGTCACATATAAAGAAGGTATTACGTTTAATCTTGCTCGACATTTTCCCACATTTTCTCATGAAGCGCCAAAAAGAGTCTTCATCTGCCAAGTGAAACCTTATTTGTTGTATTTATGGACTGAAAACTAGGGCTACCAACGAAATGCAGTCCAAGTTTATGTTCCTTTTAAAATTTAATCCAAAATAGAATGAGTATGTTTACCCCTGTCACAAAGTCTATATACATACGCTAAGTAATTATTCAGAAGTTTTCCTGGAGATTTTATTTTTATTGAGAATAATAACCCTCTAAATTCAAAACGTAAACTGTCACCTGTAGTCATTGGTACGATTTCAGGTAAAATCCCTCTTTATTTTATTCGAAAGCAGTTTTTGTGTCTGTTCACGCTTATACAATGGTTAGCAACACGCGATCGCGTAAAAGTAATGAAATTTGGGGTTTCTTCGCCGATTTAGGTTATGTGAAAGCAAAGTGCAACTGTTGTTCTAAGTGTATTTCACCGCGCGATTCGTCGACAGGCAGTACAGGGAGGATTGAAGTGAAGGGAGAATGAGTGACGTAGCGACAATGTAGTGGGAGAGGGGAAGAGAGTGAGTGAACGAACTAGAAAAAAAGTGTGGAGTGTACTATCTGTGGAGAGTTTGAAGTACCAGTTCACTGAAATTGAGTGGTTAGTTCACACTTCACTGGAGTGAAGCGTTCATTTAAACGACTCATTCACGAGCTCCCCATCACTAAACAGCACCACCACGTTCTGTCTGCACCTGCATTCACACGAAGTCGTACAAACTTCAGGTACAGTCGGCCTTTCACTTGGCTGGATTCAGTTCTCCATCTCTCCGTAGACTGCCGAACTTGTGTCAATGGGCACCTTCCATTCGTCCTACGTACGTAGCCTCGTGTGGTGAAAGGTGGGGACGCCTAATGCAGCCAGGAATAGTATCGAACGTAAATATTTTGGTGGTGAAGGTGCTATGGTGTGGAGGCATAATGTTGCATAGGCGCACCGACCTCCAAAATTTTGAACACGTTATGGTCACCGATCAGCGTTACTGTGACACTGTGAAACATCCCCTTTGAAAAATTCATGAATTACTGTGCTGGTAAACCCCTTACGTTATTTGCTTTTCAAACAGCTGAGCAAAACTGAACGTACTCACACATTACTCTCTTTACTTATTCTGATCATCACTAAACTGTCACACAATATTTTTAGCGCAACGCAATCTGACTTTCAACAATCCCTACAAAAGAATGGCCCTGACTAACAGTAATCTATAACTTTCATGTATCACTTACCTCACAAAAATCTTCGTTACTCGAATTACTGCAATACAGCGAGCGCCACTGATGAACACACGTCCAGATCATCCGCTCTCAAAACTCCCCAAACTCTCTCCCCATATCCACCACTGCTGGCGGCTCACCTCCAACTGCGCAACGCTACGCGCTGTTAACATCCAACTGCCCAACACTACGATAGCGAATATTCCAACAATGCCAACCAGCCACAGACTGCACACAGCACAGCCGGTGATTTTCATACAGAGCGCTACGTGGCGTTACCAACATAAAAACCTAAACAGCCTACTTACAGCTAAACAGCCTACTTACAACTGTACGATTGAGGCTGGCATTTGGCCTATCATTTCTGTGAATGACAATGTGCTATCGCATCGAACGGCGCAGGTGGAGGACCTCTTGCAACGAGGGTATATTCGGCGAATGGACTGCCTATTCGTTTCTCCTACTGAAGTCCCATCCAGCACGAGTGGGACGTACTGGGGAGACGTATCGCAGCAAGACCACATGTACCAAAGACGATGCAGCTGTTGTGAACCGCGCTGGTGGGAGAATGGAGCACCCTGTAAGACCACCAACCTTGTTGCCAGTACGGCAGCACCTTGCAGACCGTGCTTTGACGTCAGTGGTGGCCACGCACTCTATTAAGAACTGCGGCCCGCCTTTTGTAGTATCCAGACGACCATAATGGATTGCGATTCCTTCATTATAATTATTGTGTAGTGGACTGTTAAGGCAGCCAGTCCACAGTGAAGTAGCCGAAAGGGCACGCGTCAACTCACGCCGTCTGGCGTTAAGTCTGGAACAGGATTCGTAATGAATGTGATAAAGAAAAGAACGTAGCTACTAGAACACTTAACTTCTATATTGTCCTTTGGTATACAGCATTCTGGATGATACAAGTGAGACTCTATCTTGAGGTACATGCAACGTTACAAATGGTTAATGGCGCCTTGCTAGGTCGTAGCCATTAACTTAGCTGAAGGCTATTCTAACTGTCTCTCGGCAAATGAGAGAAAGGCTTCGTCAGTGTAGTCGCTAGCAACGTCGTCGTACAACTGGGGCGAGTGCTAGTCCGTCTCTCTAGACCTGCCGTGCGGTGGCGCTCGGTCTGCGATCACTGACAGTGGCGACACGCGGGTCCGACATGTACTAATGGACCGCGGCCGATTTAAAGCTACCACCTAGCAAGTGTGGTGTCTGGCTGTCACACCACATATTGTCTTTGAATAAAAGTGTCGTTTCTGTTTTTCGTTGCGTATTTGTTTCAGTAACTTTCTGCACTATACTGTAGCAGTTCCTTCTGAGTATGGTCCAAGTTACATCGAACTGCGTTGCTTGGCAGTGACACATCATACGAACGTTACTTTTGTCCTTAAGTTCTGCACACCATCGTGTAAACAGTATTTACCCAAAATGGCAACCTTGCAGACTGGCCTTGTTGCATTTTCTTCATAACTGCACGATTCTAAAGTCAGTTAAAATGCTTTAAATGCACCCAAGCACTATGGGACTTAACATCTGACGTCATCAGTCCCATAGAACTACTTAAACCTAGCTAACGTAAGGACATCACACACATCCATCCATGCCCGAGGCAGGATTCGAACCCGCGACCGTAGCAGCAGCGCGGTTCCGGACGGAAGCGCGTAGAACCGCTCGGCCACAGCGGCCGGCCGGAAGTCAGTACCCGGGCTTCCGAGCTCTGTTAACCACAAAAAAAAAAAAAAAAAAAAAAATTCGAAACCGCCAGCCCAGTCTCTTGTAGCGATCTGTGTAATGCAGAAGTTTTATAACGGTAATGTCCTTGGACCGCTCGGGATTAGCCGAGCGGTCTCAGGCGCTGCAGTCATGGACTGTGCGGCTGGTCCCGGCGGAGGTTCGAGTCCTCCATCGGGCATGGGTGTGTGTGTGTGTGTTTGTCCGTAGGATAATTTAGGTTAAGTAGTGTGTAAGCTTATGGACTGATGACCTTAGCCGGCCGAAGTGGCCGTGCGGTTAAAGGCTCTGCAGTCTGGAACCGCAAGACCGCTACGGTCGCAGGTTCGAAACCTGCCTCGGGCATGGATGTTTGTGATGTCCTTAGGTTAGTTAGGTTTAACTAGTTCTAAGTTCTAGGGGACTAATGACCTCAGCAGTTGAGTCCCATAGTGCTCAGAGCCATTTGAACCATTTGATGACCTTAGCAGTTAAGTCCCATAAGATTTCACACACATTTTTTTAGTGTCCTTGGTTCGAATCTCTATAGTAGCAACTTCTTTTTCTTTCTTTTATTTAAACTTCGTGTATACGAGGGATGTTGCATATTGTATTTTCTCCCGTCAGGCTAGGTGCACCCTTTGGCTCATCATTACAGTTGCACGTACGTAGTACTGTAGTTGGCAGGAAATCCTTGCAAAGCACCGCCCATTTTTCCAACTGCTCTTATTACGTGACCAATCAATAATGTTTCACAAGCTGCGACATTGTCGCGAAAAAAACAGTGACCCGTATATGTGATAAGTTTCCTTCAATTTACGCCTATGGTCACAAACTTTATGTTAACAGATTACCGGTTTCGGTATTTAATGACCATCATCAGATATGTTTCATAAAGACAAAGTACATTAGGATTTTGTCTTTATGAAACAGATCTGATGATGGTCATTAAAGACCGAAACCGGTAATCTGTTAACAAAAAGTTTGTGACCATAGACGTAAATGAAAGGAAACAATCAACAAGGATTGTGTTCATCAAGGACAGCGGAGACCGACGTAGTTTGTGTGGAAGGAGTGCGTAAACGCTGCGGACAATCACAGGCGGTGTGGGGAGCGTGCATCGTCACGAAGACTGCTCTTGCAACACAACAATGCTCGTCCCCGTACGAGTCCGGAAACATCGCCGGAATGGGGTTCCAGGCACTGTAGCTCCCCACCGTATTCTCCTGACTCGGCACCTTCTGGCTATCACCTACTTTCGTACTCTGAAGAAGTCTCTTAGCGGACATTTCGCAGATTTCCAGGAACTAAAAGCCGCTGTAGTGCGGTGACTGCTGCAGACTCCAGAAAAATATTTCGAGGAGGATCTACCGAAGCTACGAGATAAGTCAGGAGAATACGGTGGGTGTGGCAGTGTCTCGAACCCCATTTCAGCGATGGCAGCACTGGTTTTTGGACTCGAATGGGGATGGTCGCTGTCGCGTTGCGAGAGCAGTTTTCTTGACGGCGCATACTCCCCACACACTGCCGCTAATCGCAGGTTTTTACACCCTGCTTCCACAGAAACCACACTTACCACCGCTATGCCTGGTGGTCACACTCCATGTTGTCCGCTCTCGTAAATACAGCATTTAGAAAAATGGGCTATACTGTTCAGGGATTATACTTCTAGTGATTGTCCAGCCTCCTACGGTTAGACCAAAATACAATGTACTTGCAGCTCTAATGATGAGACAAATGACGCACCATCAATGGCGGAAAAAATAAATGTAAATCCATGAGAAACTCCCTTCGTTTTAACAAATGGAAATCTTAATCAAAAATAGTCAGTTACTAATTTTATTAAAAATAATGTTTTCTTCTATTTAATTACTGATCGTATCAAAATAAATTAAAATTTTATACATACAGACAATACTGCAAAATTAGATAAAAAGCCTAAGAGTGAAAGAGTAAAAATGAACGGTTCCTAATAAGGACCGGTCGCCAGTGAAGAAGGTTGCAAAGATGAAACAGTTTGCTCATCTCTGATTGCCAACAAAGAAGAAAAGTTAGTGGACTTCACAGGCGTGCCCTGCTATCTACTTCTTGGTTTTTGGCTTTAGCTGATAGTGGACTGTTAATCTGCCGGGCAGAACACCCGTCTTTGGGGAAATAAGCGAAAGACACAGAGAGATTCACTTACTTTGATTGTCGTGAATGTTGCCGAAAATCATTTACTTGGTTACGAGGCCTCGTACATCGTCAACTTAGACGTCAGAGCACCTCTTCTTCGTAGAATCACCATGTTATCTGGTGAGGATGATTGTCCGCATACTGGCTGCGTACGAGTCCAATACATTAGCTCCCTATCCACCTGTGTTTTGGTTTAGTTTCGCATTGTTGAGTTTGGACGAAAAAGAGGATTAAATCCTGTATTGGCCACATCTGTCGAGAAACCGACTAAAAACCCACGTCTCTTTCATCCAGTATAGTAGAGAAAGCCTCACTGACAGCAAAGTCATATTGGACGCGGAACAGTTCTCATGCATCACAAAGGAGCAATGCTTCCGGTACCTGAGTTATGTACTGGAGGAAAAGTCTTTAAAAATTTGTAAGCTCATAATTCCTAATACACTCCTGCAAATTGAAATAAGAACACCGTGAATTCATTGTCCCAGGAAGGGGAAACTTTATTGACACATTCCTGGGGTCAGATACATCACATGATCACACTGACAGAACCACAGGCACATAGACACAGGCAACAGAGCATGCACAATGCCGGCACTAGTACAGTGTATATCCACCTTTCGCAGCAATGCAGGCTGCTATTCTCCCATGGAGACGATCGTAGAGATGCTGGATGTAGTCCTGTGGAACGGCTTGCCATGCCATTTACACCTGGCGCCTCAGTTGGACCAGCGTTCGTGCTGGACGTGCAGACCGCGTGAGACGACGCTTCATCCAGTCCCAAACATGCTCAATGGGGGACAGATCCGGAGATCTTGCTGGCCAGGGTAGTTGACTTACACCTTCTAGAGCACGTTGGGTGGCACGGGATACATGCGGACGTGCATTGTCCTGTTGGAACAGCAAGTTCCCTTGCCGGTCTAGGAATGGTAGAACGATGGGTTCGATGACGGTTTGGATGTACCGTGCACTATTCAGTGTCCCCTCGACGATCACCAGTGGTGTACGGCCAGTGTGGGAGATCGCTCCCCACACCATGATGCCGGGTGTTGGTCCTGTGTGCCTCGGTCGTATGGAGTCCTGATTGTGGCGCTCACCTGCACGGCGCCAAACACGCATACGACCATCATTGGCACCAAGGCAGAAGCGACTCTCATCGCTGAAGACGACACGTCTCCATTCGTCCCTCCATTCACGCCTGTCGCGACACCACTGGAGGCGGGCTGCACGATGTTGGGGCGTGAGCGGAAGACGGCCTAACGGTGTGCGGGACCGTAGCCCAGCTTCATGGAGACGGTTGCGAATGGTCCTCGCCGATACCCCAGGAGCAACAGTGTCCCTAATTTGCTGGGAAGTGGCGGTGCGGTCCCCTACGGCACTGCGTAGGATCCTACGGTCTTGGCGTGCATCCGTGCGTCGCTGCGGTCCGGTCCCAGGTCGACGGGCACGTGCACCTTCCGCCGACCACTGGCGACAACATCGATGTACTGTGGAGACCTCACGCCCCACGTGTTGAGCAATTCGGCGGTACGTCCACCCGGCCTCCCGCATGCCCACTATACGCCCTCGCTCAAAGTCCGTCAACTGCACATACGGTTCACGTCCACGCTGTCGCGGCATGCTATCAGTGTTAAAGACTGCGATTGAGCTCCGTATGCCACGGCAAACTGGCTGACACTGACGGCGGCGGTGCACAAATGCTGCGCAGCTAGCGCCATTCGACGGCCAACACCGCGGTTCCTGGTGTGTCCGCTGTGCCGTGCGTGTGATCATTGCTTGTACAGCCCTCTCGCAGTGTCCGGAGCAAGTATGGTGGGTCTGACACACCGTTGTCAATGTGTTCTTTTTTCCATTTCCAGGAGTGTAGTTACTAGTAATGTTTCGAATGAATTCGTGGCGACACCCTTAATTCTCATTAAAGTGAGAGGAGTTAGATCACGAACTCTACCATATGTACCACTAGACCGTGCAGTCCAGTTCTGCTACTGAAAACGAGCGCGCATATTTCCTTGACGTGTTCCAGATGGCGTTGCGACAGGTTGTGCAACTGACCAGCGGAATGTTCGCAGTTCATAGCGCTAGCCGGGAGAACTGGTACCGGCCTGGCAGTGACCACACCAGAAAATAAGCCGCCCACGTCACGCGCGCAGTATGCGAAATGTGCAAATTGTAGCGGCATCTGTTCGATAACCAACTACCAGAGAATTTTCCCAGTCTTACCAATACCGGCCTGTGTTAACAAATAACCTTAATGACGACATTTGTATGTCAGAGCGCTACCTACGGTCAGTTAATTGCTCTGTGATGGAGCCTCTTCGTAACCAATACGTGCACCCTCTCCAACGTTCAACACTCGCCTAGAAGACCGTCAGCTACAGTAGAATCCCACGCCCGCGCATGGGCGAACGCTTCCAGAGCTTTCTGTACTGACAGAACAACTTAACCCATCGCCGGGGATCGCTCAGTGCCGACTTGCCACAGTCTTAACAACTCCAACCCCCAGCGCTCACTACTTGCCTCCTATATCCGCGAGGGCCGTAGGCGACTTCTCGATTTCGTGAGCCACAAGCCGCTCTATTCATTCAACATCCGTGCCTTCCAACCAATCACCTTCAAGAGCAGAACTTTTCACTGGACATTTCCTACTCCCACTAACAATAGGACTGATGAGAGAGCGCGAGAGCCTTACAGAGACGCTCAACAAACTCTATGGAAAAATGAGCGTATGGCGTCAGTGGCTGGGAGTTCCCCAGGCGGGAAGTTCAGCAGCCAGGTGCAAGTCTTACTGAGTGCGACGCCACATTGGCGACCTGCGCGGTCGACAATAGCGATGGAATGATGATGAGGACAGCACAACAGCCAGTTCCTGAGGGGAGAAAATCTGCCACCCCAGCCGGGAATCGAACCCGGGCCCCCGTGCGTGGCATTCCAACGCGCTGACCGTTCAGCTATTGGCGCGGAGAACAAACTCTATGCCGGCCTTGGTGGCCTAGCGGTTTTAGGCGCTACAGTCTGGAACCGGCCGACCGCTACGGTCGCAGGTTCGAATCCTGCCTCTGGCATGGATGTGTGTGATGTGCTTAGGTTAGTTAGGTTTAAGTAGTTCTAAGTTTTAGGGGACTGATGACCTCAGAAGTTAAGTCCCATAGTGCTGAGAGTCAACAAACTCTATGACCAGACGCTACAGGACAGGCACTGTGCATCACAGATGTTTACTACTGGAATTTCGTGAGAGCGAGAGAGTACTTTCCGGGAAGTGTCGGACAACATACTACTACTTCCCACATACATCTATCGAAATGATCACGACGAGAAAATTCGAGAAATTAGAGCAAGTAGGGAGGCTCCCCGACAATCGTTCTTCCCATGCGCCATTCGCGATTGGAATAGAGAAGGGAGATCAGTTTGTGGTACCAGAAGTACCCTCCGCTACACACGGTCAAGCAGCCAGCGGAGTATTGGTATAGACATAGAAGTTAACACTATGCTGGAAAGTGCTGCTTCCTTCCAGGGCTCTTCAGACATTTGTTTAAACAGTTGCTAGAAAAAAATAACACATACATAAAGACGAAGTCACTAGCCCTTAAGCCAGCATAATAGGATAACGGCGATGATCTACATCTACAACCATACTCTACAAACACTGTGAAGTGCATGGCAGTGGGTATTTCCCTCTGTATCAGTTTGTTAGGGCTTCTTCAGGTTCCATTCATGTATGGAGGGCGGGAAGAAAGATTGAAAATTTCTGTGAACTCAGTAATGAATCTAGTTTGCGTCTATCTTCAAGTGTCTGCCTGCTTCAGTATCTTTGTGACACTCATAGCTCAAACAAACCTGTGACGCTTTCTGCTGCTCTTCTCTGTATATCTTCAATATCCCCTGTTAGCCGCGCGGGATTAGCCGAGCGGTCTCAGGCACTGCAGTCATGGACTGTGCGGCTGGTCCCGGCGGAGTTTCGAGTCCTCCCTCGGGCATGGGTGTGTGTGTTTGTCCTTAGGATAATTTAGGTTAAGTAGTGTGTAAGCTTAGGGACTGGTGACCTTAGCTGTTAAGTCCCATAAGATTTCAAACACATTTGAACATCTTTTTGAACAATATCCCCTGTTAGTCTTACTTGCTACAGGACCCATACAGTTGAGCAGTATTCTAGAATGGGTCGCTCTAGTGATTTGTAATGTAAGCAGGCTCATTTCTAGACACTTCATTTTCCAGGTTTCTAGCAATAAACTGAAGTAGACCACCTGCGTTATCCACAACTGGGCCTGTTTGATGACTCCATTCCATATCCCCCACAAAGTGTTACAGTCGGGTATTTACGAGATTGTTATTTGTAGATGTTGTAGTCACAGCATACTATGGCTTTTTCGTTTTGTGAACTGCACAATTTTACATTTATTAACATTTAAAGGAAGTTGCCAATCTTTGCACAACTCTGAAACCGTATCAAGATCTGACTGAATATTTATGCAACTTCTTTCAGACAATATATCATTGTAGATAACTGCATCAGCTGCAGAGAGTCAGCGCTTATTGTTATAATTGCCATCCAGAATGTAATTAATATAGAACATGAACAACAAAGGTGTCCAACGTACTTCCATGGGGTGCACGCGAAATTCTATAACATCAAAGATTAAGACGAGAAGTCCGTTGGAATGAATTAAAATGGTGTTAGCAGACAGCTGTGGCTGGCTGACCACTGGGTTACAGGAAAAAAAAGGATGAGGAAGCCACTGTGCAACACGCTAAAAACTCCACCCTGAATCTGAGGCTGTACTCCAAGTGCAACACTATAACAGATTTAGCATCCTCGACTCCAGACTGGACAAAGCTCCGCCCCTCCTTTCTGCCAGGCAGTGGGAGCAGATTCTAGCGCTCAAAAGAGCCGATAACAAGCCGAAAGTTACCTCCAGGAATGATTTGTCGTGCACTGTGTACTGATTCGTTGAATGACCACGTAGTTGTTGCTCCTGTTTCGTAAATAATAACGAGAAAGGAATGTCATTACTGTTGCAGGCAGTGTGAGTTTGCACTGTGTATTGGTCCGTGTTCATACGAAAAAGAACTACTGAAATGTGTACCTAATACTGGGAACTGCGTTGTTACCCCCCACCCCAGACCCCAAGCTACAGCGCGGCATTCCACACCGCGCGAACCCCGCTCTTCGGCGTCATTGTTTACGCTAAGCGGGCGCGCCCTGTGTTCCAAACAGAGGCGCCAGCTGGGTTCGGCGTGCAGTTTTGATTTCGGCCTCGTTAGCGTGCTCGCTGCCGCGTGACGCAGCCGCACCTGCGGGCTGTCGCCACCTGAGAACGCGGACCGCCCATCGCCGCTGTCAGTGCAGAGCGCAGGCGTCCACACTACTGTATACCGGTGCGGCGCGGACGCGACCGACACCGAACCGCTCTGACGTGCGCCCCCCTTTGAGGCAGCTCCGTCTGTACTCGCGTGGCGCGCTGTCACACGTCTGTGGGACTGTGTGGCTCCTTCTGCGTCAGTAGTATCCAGTTCCGTTCTGGCAGCCGTCTTCCGTCACCACAGCACAGTACGGGCTACATCGGTGGTTCCCAACCTGGGGGTAATTACCCCCTGAGGGGTAAAATGAAATTTCCTCAGGGTTAAAAACTAAACGATTTGATTCTGTTGCAGTCACGAAATTAGATTATTTTCAAAAGATCGTTGCCGCGCGGGATTAGCCGAGCGGTCAAACGCGCTGCAGTCATGGACTGTGCGGCTGGTCTCGGCGGAGGTTCGAGTCCTTCCTCGCGCATGGATGTGTGTGTGTTTGTCTTTAGGATAATTTAGGTTAAATAGTGTGTAAGCTTAGAGACTGATAACCTTCGCAGTTAAGTCCCATAAGATTTCACAAGAAAAAAAAGATCGTTACTGTTATGACAGTTTTGTAAGACTTTAATACTGATTATATACGAGGGCAGTTCAATAAGTAATGCAACACATTTTTTTTCTGAAACAGGGGTTGTTTTATTCAGCATTGAAATACACCAGGTTATTCCCCAATCTTTTAGCTACACAACACTATTTTTCAACGTAATCTCCATTCAATGCTACGGCCTTACGCCACCTTGAAATGAGGGCCTGTATGCCTGCACGGTACCATTCCACTGGTCGATGTCGGAGCCAACGTCGTACTGCATCAATAACTTCTTCATCATCCGCGTAGTGCGTCCCACGGATTGCGCCCTTCATTGGGCCAAACATATGGAAATCCGACGGTGCGAGATCGGGGCTGTAGGGTGCATGAGGAAGAACAGTCCACTGAAGTTTTGTGAGCTCCTCTCGGGTGCGAAGACTTGTGTGAGGTCTTGCGTTGTCATGAAGAAGGAGAAGTTCGTTCTGATTTTTGTGCCTACGAACACGCTGAAGTCGTTTCTTCAATTTCTGAAGAGTAGCACAATACACTTCAGAGTTGATCGTTTGACCATGGGGAAGGACATCGAACAGAATAACCCCTTCGGCGTCCCAGAAGACTCTAACCGTGACTTTACCGGCTGAGGGTATGGCTTTAAACTTTTTCTTGGTAGGGGAGTGGGTGTGGCGCCACTCCATTGATTGCCGTTTTGCTTCAGGTTCGAAGTGATGAACCCATGTTTCATCGCCTGTAACAATCTTTGACAAGAAATTGTCACCCTCAGCCACATGACGAGCCAGCAATTCCGCACAGATGGTTCTCCTTTGCTCTTTATGGAGTTCGGTTAGACAACGAGGGACCCAGCGGGAGCAAACCTTTGGATATCCCAACTGGTGAACAATTGTGACAGCACTACCAACAGAGATGTCAAGTTGAGCACTGAGTTGTTTGATGGTGATCCGTCGATCATCTCGAACGAGTGTGTTCGCACGCTCCGCCATTGCAGGAGTCACAGCTGTGCACGGCCGGCCCGCACGCGGGAGATCAGACAGTCTCGCTTGACCTTGCGGCGATGATGACACACGCTTTGCCCAACGACTCACCGTGCTTTTGTCCACTGCCAGATCACCGTAGACATTCTGCAAGGGCCTACGAATATGTGAGATGCCCTGGTTTTCCGCCAAAAGAAACTCGATCACCGCCCGTTGTTTGCAACGCACATCCGTTACAGACGCCATTTTAACAGCTCTGTACAGCGCTGCCACCTATCGGAAGTCAATGAAACTATACGAGACGAAGCGGGAATGTTTGAAAATATTCCATAAGAAATTTCCGGTTTTTTCAACCAAAATTGGCCGAGAAAAAAAATGTGTTGCATTACTTATTGAACTGCCCTCGTAGGTTATCAATAGTTACTTATTCTCAGTTAGCAGCATTAATGCGGCGTGGTTACAGGCTCCTCACATAATCCATCCACTACACTCATGTTGTGTTTTGTCCGATAAATCACTGATGATAAAAGTGAGACATACATGTAACAAATGCTAAATACCTCGAGAAAATGCTTTCTCCAAGTTGTGGATAGTACCTACACTAGTCTGGAAATAGCTTCATTACTCACTTCGAAACAGATAAATGAATTAATTGACAGCAAGACACAGCAATATCTACATAAGGGCTACTATAGTACTGTACACAACTTATAGGCAGGTACGTGGTTAAGTTCCTATGGGACCAAACTGCTGAGGTCATCGGTCCCAAGGCTTACACACTACTTAGACTAACTTAAACTAACTTACGCTAAGGACAACACACACACATCCATGCCCGAGGGAGGACTCGAACCTCCGACGGGGGAAGCCGCGCGAACCGTGACAAGGCGCCTGAGACCGCGGGGCTACCCCGCGCGGCAATAATAATAATAATAATAATACTAGACATTCGTAATACTACGAAGACAGACAACAGAAGACACGGAAATCACTAGGCATGGTACGAAACGTCTACAACAAACAATGCATTTCCAGAAACACCAAGATCAGACATTATAACACAGTGATCAAACCCGCCGTACTGTATGCCAGCGAAACACTAGCACTCAACAGGAAAATCAAAATTGAAGAAATCAAAAAAGAAGAACGCAAAATCATGAGGAAAATTTTAGGAGGAAGACCCACACCAGATGGCTACAGACTACAGAAGAACTCAACAGTAGAAGCATATTCGAACATCGAGAACGATATGAGAAAAAGGCGCCTTAAATTCTACGGACATTTAGATAGACTCCCTGAAACAAGACTCACCAAGAAAATTCTAGAACACATCAAGACACTTAAAGTCTCGACACCCTGGATGGAAGGAGTCCGAAAAGACCTACAAGCAATTTGCACCACAAACACCACAGACTGAAGCACCTTCCGAAAACACATAGACAATTGGGAAGTAAAGTCAGAAGCGCTAAAACAGCGGACCAAACAAGAATGGTCTGAGGAGAGAAAAGAGGCCCTCTCCAAGAGAATGAAGGAGTACTGGAAGGACAAGAAGAACAAACCTTCAAAGTCATAAGCTTAACGATTTCCTTTTAGGGAAAATCCGCCAATAATAATAATAATAATAATAATAATAATAATAATAATAATACTAGAGTGGTTAGACACAAGGCATTAACAGCCTGAAATCGTCCAACTTCTGCGAGTTCAGAAGTAAGGAGTGCAGCAGTTAAGTGAGATACGAACACTTAAGTATAGTGCACACATCTGAACTTGTTTAATTTTAAACGGGGTTGCTGTATGCAGGTGAAGCAAGTTCCGCAGTGGAGAAGAGTAATGTAGAGGAAGTGTGTTTTGTAACAAGTGTCTACACCCACTGTGGATAATTAGCTTCCTTTTCAGAGAACGAGCTATGGGTAGCACTTGCGATGCACAAAGAATGCCATCGTTATTCATTCTAAAACACACACTTACACACGCATAAACGAAATGTAATTATGTTTAATCATTTTAAAAATAAAAGTGTTCGAAGACAAGTCTTTCATTTCTACATTTTAGTTTGGTGCTAAAGTTTGTAAATTCCGGGACAAGAGGGCAGTGGCAGCAGGCAGCAGTGGCCAGTGGACGGGGGGGGGGGGGGGGGGGGGGCGTAACGGAGGTACTCGTTGATGTCTGACTGGACTCTGGGGTGACGGTCTATGAGTGCTGGTGTACATGGTGCACTCAAGTAACTAGGATGACTGGCAGCCAGGGCAAACACAGATTTCACGACTTCGCACCCACCCCTCTACCCTCCCTACCAGTGTTGCCAAATCAGCTTGTTGAGAGCTAACTCGGGCTGATTTTTAATACCATTCAGCTTGCAGGTGAGTGATTTAGCTGGGGTCCAGAAGTATGGCTTTTTTCACCATCGTATCGTCTTTTTTTTTCAGGCATCCTTTTTCTTGGCTATAAGGAAGGATTTAAGAAAATTATTTACATTAAACTAAGATTTCAAAACAGGTTTTAATATCTAATGAAAAATGATAAGATTGAATTAAAAATCACAACAAAGCAAACTAGACCTGTGTTGCTGTGCGTTCCGGGCTCGGGAGAATGCACCAGAAAAAGAAAAAAAAATGCGAAATATACACAATTGAGAGCGTTACTGGAAAGCTGTTGCAGCATAGCTGACATCAGCAAAGTGTTGAAAATTCACAGTAATGGACCGAGCGACGTGGCACAGTGGTTAGACACTGGACTCGCATTCGGAAGGACGACGGTTCAATCCCGCGTCCGGCCATCCTGATTTAGGTTTTCCGTGATTTCCCTAAATCACTGCAGGCAAATGCCGGGATGGTTCCTCTGAAAGGGCACGGCCGAATTCCTTCCCCATCCTTCCCTAATCCGATGAGACCGATGAGCTCGCTGTCTGGTCTCCTTCCCCGAAACCAACCAACCAACCACAGTAATGTAGGAAGCTGTTCTAAGCAAAGAAGACTTTGATTTATGCAAGTTGAATTAGAAGTGCAAAGTTCCAGTAAACAATGTGTCAGCGACTGAACTGAGGACAGGAACGACAAAATGCACTACTGTAGTTTGCTAAGGTTTCAACATCAGTACAACGCACATATGATTTGGATAAGGCAATACTGAATGTAGGTTCCATGGATATAAATTAATTTGTAAGTTAATACGTATAGTGATGCATACAGGTACAGTCCGTTTTGTACTTTTAACAGTACAGGACTGTTGTTTGCGTATTATCAATGCTGCATAGTTCAAATAATGTAGCATTCACAGCTAATTGTGTGTATTACTGTAATGTCCAGCAGATTCCAGATTAAGAAAATAAATATAAATTCATGCTAGACTGTTACACAATACAATTATTTGCAAAAAATAAAACTGTACATAATACACCTTATTATATGTCAGCTTTTCCCTGGCTTTTTTCTGGAGACACATTTAGCTTCTGGGGAGTTGGAAACACTGCTCCCTACCCTCGCACCACCCCAGGTAACATCTCCCCATTTTTTAAATCCTCATCGCTGCTCCGCCTGTTTATGCGACTTGTGACTGTGAAGTAAAAGGTACATATATCAGCAATTCTTTTTTTTTTTGTATGATACACTTCAAAACACGGATCAACACACAGACCAAACTCGCAAAGTGTGGTAGGGCCGCTCTTTTTCTGTATATACACGGACGATCTGACAGAGAGAGAGAGAGAGAGAGAGTGGGCAGAAGTCTGTCGTTGTTTGCTGGTGGCGATGTAGTGTAGGGGACGGTGTGGCTCATTGAGTGACCGTTGTAGTGTACAGCGTGACTCGGATACAATTTGCCCGTAGTGTTACGAATGTCAGCTTATCTAAATGCAGACAAATGTAAGTTAATACAAACGAGTAGGAAAAACAGGCCTGTAACGATCGAACACAGTACTGTCTGAAACATGTTTCCACTGTTTAACTGTACAAATATTACTATCATGATTTCTGTCTTAAGCCATTATTTAGTATAACGATGTTGGGTATAATTAGACTTCGTTAAGTGAAGCCACCGTCAGATCTATTGCACTGACGACTTTACAACCAAGGAAAAGAATATTTTAATATGCTTAAATCATTGACCTAAGTTCATTTTAAATGGATGTAACAGATAACTGTTGTTGTTTATGGTTCTGTGGGCGACAATCAAAAGCCATCAATTAAAAAAAATATGTTAACCGTCACTTCAATGGAAATGTACTGTTCACGGATGAGACTTCGTTTCAGCGCGACAAGATGGTAAATTTTCAGAATCAGCATGTATGGGCTGCCGAGAATCCTCACGAAATTGTGCAGTCACATCATCAACAAAGAGTTCCTGTCGATGTTTGGGCCGCCAATGCTCAACGGAGGAACCTACCATGCTTTCCTGGAGAATATTCTGCCTGTTGTGCTAGAACATGTGGCTTCACCATTCTAACAAAACACGTAATTGATGCACAGTGGAGCTCCTCCTTATTTCAGTGTTAATCTACGTAGGCTTCTAAATAACAGATTCCGTGGGTGGATAGGTAGAGGTGGACCAATTCTTTGCCCAGCACGCACTTCGGGCTTAGAACCACTAGAGTTTTAACTGTGGGGGCATTTGAAAGATCCGTGTATGTACATTTCATTTAGGAAAGTGTTTCATACTTTTCTGATTACGTTCTTTTCCTCTGTGTTTCCCATGATTAATGTGTTGAAGAGATTTAGATGGTTCAAATGGCTCTGACCACTATGGGAATTAACTTCTGAGGTCATCAGTCCCCTACAACTTAGAACCACTTAAACCTAACCAACCTAAGGACATCACACACATCCATGCCCGAGGAAGGATTCGAACCTGCGACCGTAGCAGCAGCGCGGTTCCGGACGGAAGCGCCTAGAACCGCTCGGCCACACCGGCCGGCGGACAGATTTAGAATATGAACTCCAACGAGGAATTGAAGAGTTTCCGATCCCATGTCCATACAGCGTTATGTTCTTCCTCTACGTTCGTGAAAGCTTGGCCATACCTTTTCGTTGTACCCTGTACGTATCCGCAGACCTTACTACGGTGCGTGGCAAGGGTACCTCTTACACCACTCTCATTTCACCTCGTGCCATTCTCTCAACGAATAGCGCGTGGGAAAAGCGACTGTCACCTAGTAAACTGCTTCTTCCTTAAGTATGGCTCGCGAAAAGACCACAAAGTACACTACTGGCCATTAAAATTGCTACACCAAGAAGAAATGCAGATGATAAACGGGTATTCATTGGACAAATATACTATACTATTGCTGACATGTAATTACATTTTCACGCAATTTGGGTGCATAGATCCTGAGAAATCAGTACACACAACAACCACCTCTGGCCGTAATAACGGCCTCGATACGCCTGGGCATTGAATCAAACAGAGCTTGGATGGCGTGTACGGGTACAGCTGCCCATGCAGCTTCAACACGATACCACAGTTCATCCAGAGTAGTGACTGGCGTATTGTGACGAGCCAGTTGCTCGGCCACCATCAATCAGACGTTTTCAATTGGTGAGAGATCTGGAGAATGTGCTGGCCAGGACAGCAGTCGAACATTTTCTGTATCCAGAAAGGCCCGTACAGGACCTGCAACATGCGGCCCTGCATTATCCTGCTGAAATGTAGGGTTTCGCAATGGCACCCCATACCATCACGCCGGGTGATACGCCAGTATGGCGATGACAAATACATACTTTCAATGTGCGTTCACCGAGATGTCTCCAAACACGGATGCGACCATCGTGATGCTGTAAACAGAACCTGGATTCGTCCGAAGAAATGACGTTTTGCAATTCGTGCAGCCGGGTTCGTGGTCGAGTACACCATCGCAGGCGCTCCTGTTTGTGATGCAGCGTCAAGAGTAACCGCAGCCACGGTCTCCGAGATGATAGTCCATGCTGCTGCAAACGTCGTCCAACTGGTCGTGCAGATGGCTGTTGTCTTGCAAACGTCCCCATCTGTTGACCCAGGGATCGAGACGTGGCTGCACGATCCGTTACAGCCACGTGGATAAGATGCGTGTCATCTCGACTGCTAGTGATACGAGCCCGTTGGGATCCAGCACGGCGCTCCGTATTACGCTCCTGAACCCACCGTTTCCATATTCTGCTAACAGTTATTGGATCTCGACCAACGCGAGCAGCAATGTCGCAATACGATAAACCGCAATCGCGATAGGCTACAATCCGACATTTATCAAAGTCGGAAACGTGATGGTACGCATTTCTCCTCCTCACACGAGGCATCACAACAACGTTTCACCAGGCAACGCCGGTCAACTGCTGTTTGTGTATGAGAAATCGGTTGGAAACTTTCCTCATGTCAGCACCGGCGCCAACCTTGTATGAATTCTCTGAAAAGCTAATCATTTGCATATCACAGCATCTTCTTCCTGTCAGTTAAATTTCCGCGTCTGTAGCACGTCATCTTCGTGATGTATCAATTTTAATGGCCAGTAGTGTAAAATTAGTGATATTCGAGCTCATACGGATTAACGGTAATCAATCTTCTCGTGCATCTCTCTCTACGGAACAGGGAAAGGGGTAGGAGGGGAGTGTCAGTAATACAGAAACTACACATCTAGACACGCCATAAGGTGACTTTCGGAGAATAAATGTACATGAATGAACGAATGAAATATTGCAAGGTCACAGGTAAATTACGTCGCCTACCGTAGTCCTCCCCCCCCCCCCCCTACCCGACCTTCCCGCCTTTACCGTGTCCCAGCTCGCACCCAGCTGCCAATTACAGCAGTTAATTGAGCGCAAGTAAACGTCAGATCACGCGCCGCTGCCAGCCAATAGGAGCGCTCATCTGCCTGCCACAATGCACATCGGGGAATTCCCTCCCCCTCCCCCTACTATTGCAGGCACCCGCTCGCCCCACTGCCTGATCTGCTCCGGGCTCTCTCTCTCTCTCTCTCTCTCTCCAGCCAGTAACCACTCTTTTGTTTCTTTATCTGAAGCCTCGTAAACGCATTTCTCTGCTGGCGCTGCCCCCATCCTCACCCATCTGTCCCGAAATTACGGCTCGCTATCGGGCTACGCAAATTGCTCTCCGTTACGCGCATATTGTTCATCAGGCTTGTACTCGGGCGTGGACAGGTGTCGCAACTCGTAAATATTAAACAAGAACGAATGGCACGGCTCGGGGCCTAACTGTGAATAGTGAGCATGTCCACTGACGTAATTTAGCAATGTAATAGGGTAGTGTGGTGTTGCTAGAGATGAGTATCGGAAACGGTGTTCCCGAGAACGAAAAATTTCGCTAGTGGACTTATTTTCAAAGAAACAACTTGTTTACCATTAATATGGTTCAAATGGCTCTGAGAACTATGGGACTTAACATCTATAGTCATCAGTCCCCTAGAACTTAGAACTACTTAAACCTAACTAACTTAAGGACAGCACACAACACCCAGTCTTCACGAGGAAGAGAAAATCCCTGACCCCGCCGGGAATCGAACCCGGGAACCCGCGCGTGGGAAGCGAGAACGCTGCCGCACGACCACGAGATGCGGACTTACCATTAATATCTTGTCTCAGTAACGCATGACAGGGCACGTGGATTGGGCCGTTTATTAATGCATTATGGTATCAGATTTCGCAAAGGTTGTTCAAATGGCTCTGAGCACTATGGGACTTAGCATCTGAGGTCATCAGTCCCCTAGAACTTAGAACTACTTAAACCTAAGGATATCACACACAACCATGCCCGAGGGAGGATTTGAACCTGCGACCGTAGCGGTCGCGCGTTTCCGGACTGTAGCGCCTAGAACCGCTTGGCCACCCCGGCCGGCCAGATTTCGCAAATCATTCATTGAATTGATGAGCAATTCCGAGAGCTACGCAGGTTCACACAGGAAAACGAGCGTACATGAAATGATGCAGGCATCTGATGTGATTTCGGTAATGACGTGCAAACAGCTTAATTCATCCCTTTTATGAGATGATGACCGATTTCTCTCTCACGTAACGCCTACCATCTTTCACACGCAATAAGCCTAATGTGCTAAATTTATCTCATCCACGATTGGCCAGTGATCCCCTGTACCATTAACGTTTAGAAAGATCCGGAACCCATGGTGTTTGTTTTGTAATGTATTGTTCAAAATGTCCGAGCTACAAAGCAACGCCACTTCGTAAGCAGCACATTGTGATTTCACTGTTTTCCCCTCACTCGATCCTCCGAACACGAGAGGGGCACAGATATCACAGCATCAGTTGTTGCTTTGAAGTGCTGTGAGTCTCTCTTTGTTTTTCTGTGAGGCTTTCACATAAAATATGCCATATTCTGTGAATAAATGTGTGTGTACAGCTGAAGGCCATCACAGTAACTAGTTCATGTAAGAAGACGTGTAAAAGTTTTCATAAACAATTTCCGAACTCTAGTATACCTGCAAAATGTATTATTCTGAAGTTGGTAACAAAATGGCGACCCACTCAGCATGTCTAATTCCATCCGTTACGGTAAACTTTCAGTTCGAGTTCCGGAAGCCATTGCGAAAATTTTTCGCAAAAATTACTGCTACATTTGATGTTGCGGTAGATCACCTAGGCTTACAATAATTTTAATTTGTGCGAATGCCAGCCAAATGTATGTGCACAAACATATTCGATGTCAGTCGTGAGCATCTTTCGTAAGTCGTTTACGAAATAAATACTGAGCTATGAAGACATTTTTTGATTTATCAATATTTACATTGCGCATAATTACGAAAACCTGATAGCACAAGCGAACTTTGGGACCAGAGGCCTGGAATCAGATGCAACGATTAAATTCATCACATTATATTGATGAACTCATGAAATTGGATTTGTAGCATATTATATTGAATGGAGCTCAGACTTTATTTTTATCGGCTCCAAATGTAGAGAACGCCACATAGCCAAGTAGCTCCACGAAAACCGTCACATTCTTTCTCAAATTCCTCTTCACGAAAAAAAAAATAAAGTATTCATTTGGAACACCGATTCGGTGTAAGTTTTATTACAATTGACTCTGAACATTGTTTCACTAGCCGCCATCTGACGATGATAGTAGTCGAAGCACATCAATAATGTAGTGGATAAAAAATACATAAGCGATCTAGGTAGTGCGAATAACATACTTCATTACCCCGCCCCCCCTTGCTCCTCGCATAGACGCTAGTTCTTTAAGAAATCGAACTTCCATGTATAAAATAACTTCAAGCGTCACATTACTTTACAAATGCGATAATGTGTTAAGTATTTTACGTTGACTTTCCAAGACAGTTCTTTTATTTCTATAAGGGGGCAATCAAATGTAAACGAGACAGATGGAAAAAGAAAGTAAACTCTTTATTATTCTTCAAAGTAATCATTATAATTGAAAATACGTTTATCCCACTGTGGCAGAAGACGGTCATGCTGAAAGCTTTGGATCAAGGCAGTCAGGTAGATGCAGTGTTTCTCGGTTCGCAAAAAGCATTTGACTCAGTACTGCACCTACGCTTATTGTCGAAAGTACGATCATGTGGGTATGAAGTGTAATTTGTGACTGGATTGAGGACTCTTTGGTAGGGGACCACAGCATGTTAGCTTGCATGCACAGTCATCGTCAGATGCAGAAGTAACTTCTGGTGTGCCCCAGGGAATTGTGTTGGGACCATTGTTGTTCATGTTGTGTATTAATGACCTTGCGGACAATATTAATAGTAATGTCACACTGTTTGCAGGCAGTTATTAACAGTGAAGTACTGTCTCAAAGGGGCTGCATAAATATTCAGTCAGATCTTGATACGATTTCAAAGTGGTGCAGAGATTGGCAACTTGCTTTAAATGTTCCGAAATGTAAAATTTCGCGCCTCATAAAACGAAAAAACGTTGTATCCTACGGCTATAATATGAACGAGTCACTGCTGGAATCAGCCATCTCATACAAATACCTGGGCGTAACACACCGTAGGGATATGAAATAGAATGTTCACAAACTTTCAGTCGTCGGTAGAGCAGGTGGTAGACTTCGGTTTATTGGTAGAATACTGATTGGTTACAAATCACTCGTGCGACCCATCCTAGAGTATTGCTCAAGTGTGTGGAACCCATACCAGGGAGGACTAACAGGGCATATTGATCGTATACACAGAAGGGCAGCACGATTGGTCACTACTTTGTTTGAACCATGGCAGAGTACCACAGAGATACTGGGGAAACTGAACTGGCAAACACTTGAAGATCAGATGTAAACTATCCCGAGAAAAGAAGTTTCAAGAACCGGTTTTAAATGAATACTTTTGGGATATAATACGACTCCATACTATCGCTCACATTGGAGTCGTGAGGATAAGATTAGAATAATTACTGCACGCACGGACGCATTGAAACAGTCAGTCTTCCTGCACTACGCAACAGAATGGAATAGGGAGAAACCCTAATAACTGGTACAGTGAGACGTACCCTCTGCAACGCACCTCACGGTGGTTTGCAGAATATACACTCCTGGAAATGGAAAAAAGAACACATTGACACCGGTGTGTCAGACCCACCATACTTGCTCCGGACACTGCGAGAGGGCTGTACAAGCAATGATCACACGCACGGCACAGCGGACACACCAGGAACCGCGGTGTTGGCCGTCGAATGGCGCTAGCTGCGCAGCATTTGTGCACCGCCGCCGTCAGTGTCAGCCAGTTTGCCGTGGCATACGGAGCTCCATCGCAGTCTTTAACACTGGTAGCATGCCGCGACAGCGTGGACGTGAACCGTATGTGCAGTTGACGGACTTTGAGCGAGGGCGTATAGTGGGCATGCGGGAGGCCGGGTGGACGTACCGCCGAATTGCTCAACACGTGGGGCGTGAGGTCTCCACAGTACATCGATGTTGTCGCCAGTGGTCGGCGGAAGGTGCACCTGCCCGTCGACCTGGGACCGGACCGCAGCGACGCACGGATGCACGCCAAGACCGTAGGATCCTACGCAGTGCCGTAGGGGACCGCACCGCCACTTCCCAGCAAATTAGGGACACTGTTGCTCCTGGGGTATCGGCGAGGACCATTCGCAACCGTCTCCATGAAGCTGGGCTACGGTCCCGCACACCGTTAGGCCGTCTTCCGCTCACGCCCCAACATCGTGCAGCCCGCCTCCAGTGGTGTCGCGACAGGCGTGAATGGAGGGACGAATGGAGACGTGTCGTCTTCAGCGATGAGAGTCGCTTCTGCCTTGGTGCCAATGATGGTCGTATGCGTGTTTGGCGCCGTGCAGGTGAGCGCCACAATCAGGACTGCATACGACCGAGGCACACAGGGCCAACACCCGGCATCATGGTGTGGGGAGCGATCTCCTACACTGGCCGTACACCACTGGTGATCGTCGAGGGGACACTGAATAGTGCACGGAACATCCAAACCGTCATCGAACCCATCGTTCTACCATTCCTAGACCGGCAAGGGAACTTGCTGTTCCAACAGGACAATGCACGTCCGCATGTATCCCGTGCCACCCAACGTGCTCTAGAAGGTGTAAGTCAACTACCCTGGCCAGCAAGATCTCCGGATCTGTCCCCCATTGAGCATGTCTGGGACTGGATGAAGCGTCGTCTCACGCGGTCTGCACGTCCAGCACGAACGCTGGTCCAACTGAGGCGCCAGGTGGAAATGGCATGGCAAGCCGTTCCACAGGACTACATCCAGCATCTCTACGATCGTCTCCATGGGAGAATAGCAGCCTGCATTGCTGCGAAAGGTGGATATACACTATACTAGTGCCGACATTGTGCATGCTCTGTTGCCTGTGTCTATGTGTCTGTGGTTCTGTCAGTGTGATCATGTGATGTATCTGACCCCAGGAATGTGTCAATTAAGTTTCCCCTTCCTGGGACAATGAATTCACGGTGTTCTTATTTCAATTTCCAGGAGTGTATTAACAGTTTCGGCGATTACTTTTGAAATACTAAACACTTAATTTTTTTTCTATCTGTATCGGTCCGCAGCTCTTGGCCGTGCGGTACCGTTCTCGCTTCCCACGCCCAGATTCGATTCCCGGCGGGGTCAGGGATTTTCTCTGCCTCGTGATGACTGGGTGTTGTGTGATGTCCTTAGGTTAGTTAGGTTTAAGTAGTTCTAGGGGACTGATGACCATAGATGTTAAGTCCCATAGTGCTCAGAGCCCATTATCTGTATCGTTTTCATTTGACTGCCCCTTATAGAAATAATTACACAACTCTTACTGAGAACTACGTACATTTTTCTCAAAAGCTGGTTTTCTCCTCAATTATGTGGTATAATTTTGCAGGTATATTCAGTGATATGTGAGGATACTATGTGTTGCATGTTGAGTACGTTGGAATGGAGTAATACCTACATCTACATCTTCATCAATACTCCACAAGTGTACGGTGCATGGCGTAGGGTACCCTGTACCACTACTGGTCTTTTCCTTTCTGTTCCACTCGCAAATACAGTGAGGGAAAAGTGACTGTCTGTATGCCTCTGTTCCTATGTGGCGTCGAATAAAATAAGACTTGCACGTGGCTGCCCAACTTCGCCGAATGGGGCCTCGCGACCATGCCGTACGCTCATTTCATTAACATTTGTTCGAACTCTAATTTCTCGTGTCTCGTCTTCGTGGTCCTTACGTGCAATGTGTGTTGGCAGCAGTAGAATTGTTTGGCAGTCAGCTTCAAACGCCGGTTCTCTAAATTCTCTCAATAGTGTTTCTCGAAAAGAACGTCGTATTCCCTCCAGAGATTCCCATTTGAGTTCCTGAAGCACCTCCGTAACACTTACGCGTTGTTCGAACCTACCAGTACCAAACCTAGCAGCCCGCCTCTGAATTGCTTCGATGTCTTGCTTCAATCCGACCTGGTGCGGATCGCAAACACTTGAGCAGTACCCAAGAATAGGTCGCACCAGCATCCTACATGCGGTCTGCTTTACCACTCTTTCCCAAAATTCTCCAAATAAACCGAAGTCGACGACTCGCCTTCCCTAGCACAGTTCACACATGCTGGTTCCATCTCATATCGCTTTGCAGCGTTACGCCCAGATGTTTAAATGACTTGACTTTGTCAAGCAGGGCACTCGTAATACCGTAACCGAACATTACAGGTTTGGTCTTCCTACACATCCGCATTAACTTACATTTTTCCCACGTTTAGAGCTAGGTGCCATTCATCGCACCAACTGGAAATTCTCTCTAAGTCGTATTGTATCTTCCTACAGTCACTCAACTTCGAGACCTTACCGTACACCACGGCATCATCAACAAACAATCGCAGATTGCCGCCCATCCCGCCCACCAAATTAGAAAGTTAAGCCTAATAGTGAAGATTTACTGAATGAACGGAGAAAACGCAGTGAGCTTTAAACTTATTACATTTCCTTTCTTTTTGGTGGGTGTCAGCGAGAAAAAGTTTATAAAAGGTTTGAAATTACGTGTAATGTTCGTTGGAAGTCGCAAAGCGTTCTCATTCGCAAATACTTGATGAATATAGTCTGTGTGATTTGCGCGCCAAGAGTTACTCTGGCTCAAGACGTACACAAAGTTACTAACTTCAGATTTACTGCGTTTAGTCTTTGGCGTAAGATTGTACTTCTTAATGCAGAGATTAAGACAACATTTCTAATTTTAAATTCGGTCAGTAATTATACGGGATAATAAAAATCGAATTTTAATTGCCCCTGCTAGCAGTCAGATAGGCGACCTGCAGCTCAATTTTTTTGCCTTTCATTAATATACACTGAAGAGCCTAAGAAACTGGTACAGCTGCCTAATACCGTGTGGGCCCCCGCGAGCACGCAGAAGTGGCGCAGCACGAAGTGACACGGACTCGAGTAATGTCTGAAGTAGTGCTGGAAGGAACTGACGGCATGAGTGCTGCAGGGCTGTCCATAAATCCGTAACAGTGCGAGGGGGTCCAGATCTCCTCTGAACAGCACGTTGCAAAGCATCTCAGACATGCTCAATAAAGTTCGTGTCTGGGGGTTTTGGCGGCCAGCGGAAGTCTTTCAACTCACAAGAGTGTTCCTGGAGCCACTCTGTAGCAATTCTGAACGTGTGAGGTGTCGCATTGTCCTGCTGGAATTGTCCATTCCGTCGGGATGGACAATGGACATGAATGGACGAAGGTGATCAGACAGGGTGCTTGCGTACGTGTCAGCTGTTAGAGTCCTATCTAGACGTATCAGGGGTCCCATATCACTCCAACTGCAGACGCCCCACACCATTACAGAGCCTCCACCAGCTTGAGCAGACCCCTGCTGACATGCAGGGTCGATGTATTCATGAGGTTGTCTCCATACCCGTACACGTTCATCCGCTCGATACATTTTGAAACGACACTCTTCCGACCAGGCACCATGTTTCCAGTCATCAAAAGTCCAATGTCGGTGTTGACGGACCCAGGCTTGGCGCAAAACGTTTTGTCGTGCAGTCATCAAGGGTAGAAGAGCGAGCCTTCGGCTCCGAAAGCCCGTATCGATATGTTTTGTTGAATGGTTCGCATGCTGACACTTGTTGATGGCCGAGCATTGAAATATGCAGCAATTTTAGAAAGGGTTGCACTTCTGTCACGTTGAACGGTTCTCTTCAATTGTCGTTGGACCCGTTCTTGCATGATCTTCTTCCGGCCGCAGGGATGTAGAAGATTTGATATTTTACCGGATTCCTGATATTCACGGTACACTCCTGAAATATTCGTCCTACAAAATCCCCACTTCACCGCTACCTCGGTGATGGTGTGTCCCACAGCTCGTGCGCCGACTATAACACCACGTTCAAACTCACTTAAATCTTGTATAACCTGCCATTGTAGCAGCAGTAACCGATCTAACAACTGCGCCAGACACTTGTTGTCTTATGTAGGTGATGCCGACCGCAGCGCCGTATTCTGCCTGTTTACATATCTGTGTATTTGAATACGCATGCCTAATACCTGATTCTTTGCCGCTTCCGTGTAGATTATTTTCAAAAGCAGGACAGAGCTATTCAGTAAGGATCTCAACTGTTTTCTAACCCCTAGGAAGGTCACTCCACCAGTAACGTTTACCGGAAGGGACAACACGTGGACTATTCTGTCGACAGAAGCAGCCACTGCGTAACGTTTGGCCAGTGGTGAACAAAGTAATACGACATTGTTAATACACGCGCGATTGCGGGCAGTAACCGCGCTGTTGCAGGCTGCAGGCCTTCCGCCGCTGTTAATTTGCGCGCATTACGCTCGGCAGTGCAGTGCCGCGCGCGGTAACTCGTTTTTAGTATCAGAATCAACGGCTCGCCGGTCAAAGCCAGAGAAGACGCGGCTTTGTCATAGCGCGCTGCACTATCCGCGCGGCGCCCAAATCTCATTCCCCTGGCTGCAGCAATGGCGCCGGCATAAACAGCACATCGGCTTTGCAGTGCAGAGTCGAGTGGGGCACTGAAATCGCCTAAACTGGTCCCGTGTTTGGTGCCGCGGCGTCAAAAGCAGCCATTTCTAAATCCCCTTCCGCCAGGCGCGCGCGAGCGGAGTGCAGGAACAAAACCGCGTTATGCTCTCACTGTAATAAAGGGAAATGGCAGACCGACATTTGTTGGAGGCACAGTGGCGAAGTATCCGGCAGCGAAAGAAACTGCAAAAGCGCGGCAGGTCAGCATTTGATGTACGGTGTAAAACGAGTCTGTTATTCCGTCGAGAAATTTACATCGCCAGGGTTTGTGTTGGCGAAGGGAGCAGAGGTAGATGGCGGGTCGTTTGTAGTAATCAGGCTAGGCGATCGTGTCGTGTGTGAAGGGCGCGATTTCTTCCCCAACATCAAGCATTCCTCAAATGTGTAAAAGAAATGCTCGCAGAAGTTACGTGAAAATCCTCGATAGAAAGGTGAAGCAATTCTCGTGAATGCCTGTTAGGTGAGACTGTGTTCGAAGAAGACTATGCGACCACTATGTTACCACCATCGAATATTTCGCGTTGGGATCACGCGACAAAGATAAGAGAGATGAGGACGCGTGTAGAGGTATGTAGACAGTAATTTTCTCTCATCCTACACACGCCAGGAATGGTATAAAAAATCGATAATAATAATAATGTGTAGCCCCTCCATGCCTTGGGGATTGTGTATATAAACGTGCTACTGCTGTGTCAATTGAAACCATCCCATCATCATCGTCATCAATATCAAGAACAACAACAGCATAAATACACTTGGCTTCAAACGCCTTCATTAATCTTCGCCATACCAGAGGGGGAAGGGAACATGCCCACCTTTTAGAACTGTTGTAATCAAGTGCGATACTTTATATTTAAATTTTGAAAAAAATATATTTATTATTTTTTATAAATTCTTCCACGAGATTCAGTAGATGTTTTTAAGTTTTTCAGTTAAACTTAATCCAAAAAAATATGTTTTACTTGTTGATGTCACTTTCCACAGTGGATGTCGTATTCAATATTTTCAGTTTCAAGACCTTACTTACACATCAGTATCTCTTTAAAAAGTATGTTGTGAATAAAAATAAAATACAAATAACGAATTTTTGCATTTTTAATTTAATTTTATGAGGGAGGTACACGTTACTGAAAGTGGGTTGATACTGCTCAAGAGTGTACTAAAACATATTTTCAGATTCTGGTCCGTACTTGCACATCAGTATCTGCTGTATTAAAAAAAAAGTCGTTAATATAAGCCAACAACAGTTAACGAACTTCCTTTCTGGGCCTTAAACACCCTTCCCCCGCCGTGTTAATGCGCATTATGGGAAATGCATTGATGCTGTTAGGGTTAACAATGAATACATGGATATGAACGCGGCCAAACACCTTCCCAGCTGCGGTACAGAACTTCGCTCTCGAGGTTTCCGAGTCACACCTCTTTAGACCAATGCATAAACACTTTACAGCCGTAATCGGACATTACCGTATGCTGGATTGCGGAGTATGTACGAGGGCAGTTCAATAAGTAATCCAACACATTTTTTTCTGAAACAGGGGTTGTTTTATTCAGCATTGAAATACACCAGGTTATTCCCCAATCTTTTAGCTACACAACACTATTTTTCAACGTAATCTCCATTCAATGCTACGGCCTTACGCCACCTTGAAATGAGGGCCTGTATGCCTGCACGGTACCATTCCACTGGTCGATGTCGGAGCCAACGTCGTACTGCATCAATTACTTCTTCATCATCCGCGTAGTGCCTCCCACGGATTGCGTCCTTCATTGGGCCAAACATATGGAAATCCGACGGTGCGAGATCGGGGCTGTAGGGTGCATGAGGAAGAACAGTCCACTGAAGTTTTTTGAGCTCCTCTCGGGTGCGAAGACTTGTGTGAGGTCTTGCGTTGTCATGAACAAGGAGAAGTTCGTTCAGATTTTTGTGCCTACGAACACGCTGAAGTCGTTTCTTCAATTTCTGAAGAGTAGCACAATACACTTCAGAGTTGGTCGTTTGACCATGGGGAAGGACATCGAACAGAATAACCCCTTCAGCGTCCCAGAAGACTGTAACCGTGACTTTACCGGCTGAGGGTATGGCTTTAAACTTTTTCTTGGTAGGGGAGTGGGTGTGGCGCCACTCCATTGATTGCCGTTTTGTTTCAGGTTCGAAGTGATGAACCCATGTTTCATCGCCTGTAACAATCTTTGACAAGAAATTGTCACCCTCAGCCACATGACGAGCAAGCAATTCCGCACAGATGGTTCTCCTTTGCTCTTTATGGTGTTCGGTTAGACAACGAGGGACCTAGCGGGAACAAACCTTTGAATATCCCAACTGGTGAACAATTGTGACAGCACTACCAACAGAGATGTCAAGTTGAGCACTGAGTTGTTTGATGGTGATCCGTCGATCATCTCGAACGAGTGTGTTCGCACGCTCCGTCATTGCAGGAGTCACAGCTGTGCACGGCCGGCCCGCACGCGGGAGATCAGACAGTCTTGCTTGACCTTGCGGCGATGATGACACACGCTTTGCCCAACGACTCACCGTGCTTTTGTCCACTGCCAGATCACCGTAGACATTCTGTAAGCGCCTATGAATATCTGAGATGCCCTGGTTTTCCGCCAAAAGAAACTCGATCACTGCCCGTTGTTTGCAACGCACATCCGTTACAGACGCCATTTTAACAGCTCCGTACAGCGCTGCCACCTGTCGGAAGTCAATGAAACTATACGAGACGAAGCGGGAATGTTTGAAAATATTCCACAAGAAATTTCCGGTTTTTTCAACCAAAATTGGCCGAGAAAAAAAAATTTGTTGCATTACTTATTGAACTGCCCTCGTATGTAGATGTATTGAAACAGTAACCTAGGGCGTTTGAATACGACCACGGCTCCACTACCAGAAACAGGAGAAGCAACGCCGCGCTGCGACAGAATTCTCAGCACCGGCGTGGACGCGTTATGAACGAGAGAGCGGAGTGTCTGGACGGCAGGTAGCGTGGTGTGGTGTGGCGTGGTGCCGAGCGGCCGGTGGCCAGCGGCCGTTGCCCCTGCTGTCCGAACTGGCGCGGCCGGATGCCCGCCGCTTCCTGCCGCAAACCCGGCCGCCTTGGGCCTCGCGGCTGACGCCCGCCGCAGCGTCACCCGTCCTCCGGCCGACTCACACGCTGCCGAAGTACGTGACCCGCGCACGCTACAGTTCGCCTGTGGGGCAGCGAGCACACGACGAAAACAGAATTTCGCTACTGTGAATCCAATTTGCGGCTCCGGTCAAATATTGGCTGTCGGTGCCTCGTGTCTGCAAATATCGTGTATCGATTTCCCCAACACGAGACCTGGCGTTATCAACACTTTATTAATTTTTTTAATGAAAAGAGACTAACGCTGAAACCTCCAGATGTCAGACACACAGATCGGTACCAAACCTTGTATGGCTTCACTCCTGCTACGGTCGCAAGTTCGAATCCTGCCTCGGACATGGATCTGCGTGATGTCCTTAGGTTATTTACGTGTAAGTACACTACTGGCCGTGCTACAGACGCGACATTTAGCCGACAGGAAGATGATGCTGTGATATGCAAGTGATTAGCTTTTCAGAGCATTCGCACAAGGTTGGCGACGGTGGCGACACCTACAACGTGCTGACATGACGAAAGTTTACAACCAATTTCTCATACACAAACAGCAGTTGACCGGCGTTGCCTGGTCAAACGTTGTTGTGATGCCTCGTGTAAGGAGGACAAATGCGCACCATCACGTTTCCGACTTTGATAAAGGTCGGATTGTAGCCTATCGCGATTGCGGTTTGTCGTATCGCGACATTGCTCCTCGTGTTGGTCGAGACCCAATGACTGTTAGCAGAATATGGAATCGGTGCGTTCAGGAGGGTAATACGCAACGCCGTGCTGGATCCCAACGGCCTCGTATCACTAACAGTCGAGGTGACAGGCGTCTTATCCGCATGGTTGTAACGGATCGTGCAGCCACGTCTCGATCCCTGAGTCAACAGATGGGGACGTTTGCAAGACGACAACCATCTGCACGAACAGTTCGACGACGTTTGCAGCAGCATGGACTATCAGCTCGGAGACCGTGGCTGCGGTTAGCCTTGACGCTGCATCACAGACAGGAGCGCCTGCGATGGTGTACTCGACGACGAAGCTGGCTGCGCGAATGGCAAAACGTCATTTTTTCGGATGAATCCAGGTTCTGTTTACAGCATCATGCGGTCGTATCCGTGTTTGCCGACATCGCGGTGAACGCACATTGGAAGCGTGTATTCGTCATCGCCATACTGGCGTATCACCCGCCGTGATGGTATGGGGTGCCGTTGGTTACACGTCTCGGTCACCTCTTGTCCGCATTGACGGCACTCTGAACAGTGGACGTTACATTTCAGATGTGTTACGACCCGTGGCTCTACCCTTCATTCCATCAAAAAATGTTCAAATGTGTGTGAAATCTTATGGGAATTGACTGCTAAGATCATCAGTCCCTAAGCTTACACACTACTTAACCTAAGTTATCCTAAGGACAAACACACACACCGATGCCCGAGGGAGGACTCAAACCTCCGTCTGGATCAGCCGCACAGTCCATGACTGTAGCGCCCTAGACCGCTCGGCTAATCCCGCGCGGCTTCATTCGATCCCTGCGAAACCCTACATTTCAGCAGGATAATGCACGACCGCATGTTGCAGGTCCGATACTGGCCTTTCTGGATAGAGAAAATGTTCGACTGCTACCGTGGCCAGCACATTCTCCAGATCTCTCACCAATTCAAAACATCTGCTCAATGGTGGCCGAGCAAATAGCTCGTCACAATACACCAGTCACTACTCTTGATGAACTGTGGTATCGTGTTGAAGCTGCATGGGCAGCTGTACCTGTACACGCCATCCGAGCTCTGTTTGATTCAATGCCCAGGCGTATCAAGGCCGTTATTACGGCCAGAGGTGGTTGTTCTGGGTACTGACTTCTGAGGATCTATGCACCCAAATTACGTGAAAATGTAATCACGTGTCAGTTCTAGTATAATATATTTGTCCAATGAATACCCGTTTATCATCAGCATTTCTTCTTGGTGTAGCAATTTTAATAGCCAGTACTGTAGTTCTAAGTCTACGGCACTGATGACCTCAGATGTTAAGTCCCATAGTGCTTAGAGCTATTTGAACCAAACCTTGTGTGTCGATGGACAATGAACCAACACACCTATTTACACTGAAGAGGCAAAGAAACTGGTTCACCCACCTAACATCGTGTAGGGGCCCCGTGAGCACGCAGAAGTGCCGCAACACGACGTGGCATGGACTAGACTAGTGTCTGGAGTAGTGCTGGAGGGAACTGACACCATGAATCCTGCAGGGCTGTCCATAAATACGTAAGAGTACGTGGGGGTGGAGATCCCTCCTGAACAGCACGTTGAAAGACATCCCAGACATGCTCCATAACGTTCATGTCTGGAGAGCTAGGTGTCCAGCGGAAGTCAGAAGAATGTTCCGCGAGCGACTCTGTAGCAATTCTGCACGTGTGGGGTGTCCCGTTGTCCTGCTGGAATTTTCCAAGTCCGTCGGAATGCACAATGCACATGAATGGATGCAGGTGATCATACAGGATGCTCACGTACGTGTCACCTGTCAAGAATCGTATCTAGACGTATGAGGATTCCGTTATCACTCCAACTGCACACGCACCACACCATTAGGGCGCCTCTACCAACCTGAACAGTCCCTGCTAATATGCCGGGTCCACGGCTTCATGAGGTTGTCTCCGTACCTGTGACGTCCATCCGCTCGATACAATTTGGAACGAGACTCGTCCCACCGGGCAACATGTTTCCAGTTAACCAAAAGTCCAATGTTGGAGTTAAAGGGCCCAGGCAAGGCGTAAAGCTTGGTGTCGTGCAGTCATCAAGGGCAGAAAAGTGGGCCTTCGCCTCCGAAAGCCAATTTCGATGATGTTTCGTTGAATGGTTCGGACGCTGACACTTGTTGGTGGCCCAGAATTGAAATCTGCAGAAATTTGAGGAAGTGCTGTACTTCTGCCGCGTTGAACAATTCTCTTCAGTCGTCGTTCTTCAAATGTCTCTAAGCACAAGGGGACTTAACATCTGAAGTCATCATGTAACACTACGCTACTGCGTACGATACTTATTAAAGCCTGTACTATGGTAAGTTGACGGGCTTCACCTTACAAGAAAGGATTTTGGGGTAGATATGTTGACCGCGTGTACCTGAATGGAGGCAAAATCAGACTTTCACTCACTCAGTAACAACAATGATACGTCAAGCAAGTCTGAAGTGCAACTACACGTTAGGACGGACAAGAAACAACACAGCAGATGCTACCAAATTGTTAATAATACGGTCGCCAGCCTAATTAGGCATTAACTGAGTTTCTTCCCAGTACAAGTTGAAGTACGTTCATACAAGACAACACGTAACTACACTGCATAATATGGTAAATTTTAGAACCAGAAAATCTACTGAACTAATAATTTCACTTTTTGTACTAATATGGACAAGCCAAAAATACACAACAATACACTATAATGTTTACTACAAACTTCGTACTGTCTATTGATCTGATTAAAATCGGGCATAGGTTACCCTAGAAATAGCACTTTCGAAACACACATACAATGTCAATTTTGAAAAAGGTAAAACACTAATAAATTTTGGTGTTATATTGACTTTAACTTTGCTGGTCAAATCAGTTCAGTACACTTCAGAATTTAAACGAATAGAAAAGAAAAAAAGGGGGAGGGGAGACTCCGAAACTGTTATGATCACTGTATTGAAAATATTGATTAAAGGATTCATTAACCACTCAAGATTTCCAATAGGTGAGTTACTACTCTTTTTAGCCTATTTCCTGCTCATTTAATTACCATTTTATCTGCCTCAAATAATTAAACTTCATTACTAAACCAATTTCAACATTATCTTCCAACTTTGCCAGACCTATATATTCATTAACAACAAAGTTCTTTAAACATCATTCTAACATAGATAGGTCTGCAAGTAAGTATTATTAACATAAACTTTAAATCTTCATTTCGGAACACTCGGATTGCACAACATGTGGAAAGGACCCTGTCTAGGTTAGTGATGAGGATGATTGAATGATAGGACAGTTCTGGTAAAAGTTAAGTTGTTATTGAACAGTCAGGAACAAAAGTAACACTGGTCCACACGAATACAGTACTAAAAGTTTCAACCTGGTCGTATCGATGCGGTGGTTGGCGGGCGGCGAGATGGCGAGGCGCAGAGCACACATACAATCACAGCTATGGCTCTTGGTGTATCGGCACTTTACTTCTTCATAGCGTCGCAATATTTTTCCATTTAGTGCCTATGGAATATTGCCATGCTGTATAGGCGTCGGAACGGCATATCCGAGTCTCAATGAAACTACGTCTTCCAGGAGAGCCCCCTCGATCCAGAGCGTGTTTCTCAGACCGATGCCCAACTCCGACTACTACTGCTTAGCCCGTTATGCCGTGCCGCGCCCGTGTGCATTTTCCCGCGCTCGCCTGCCATCCACCTTTTACCGCTCCCCTACAGACAGGGTATTCACCAGAGGTTTTACATTCTACATATCCTAATACATTGCCTACGTATGGACCAGGCGCATAAATACAACTTTAACATCTTACAACAGTTTCAACATTTCTTACATTTCCATTTTGTTATAATGTTACAAAATTGTTGAGGCTTTCGTGGCCACTTGTTGACAAACTGCCTATTGGCTTCTGTCTCGGGTTCTTCGGCCGACGTTCATCTAATGATTTTTCTGACGTTTCGCCAGCACGAGTGGCTGGCATTGTCAAAGCTTCACCCTCCATTGCCGGTGGTGAACTGGAGCCGAGCTCGCGGGCGCAGACTATATGTACCTGGCGCGCCAACGTCCGAGGGCTTCTCCGCGGTCATTTCCGGTGCGGTTCTCCTCTTGCTACTTGCGACGGTCGTTCGCTGCAGTACGGGAAGCCAGGATCCGTTGACCTTAAGGCTTTCCTCTTTCTTGTTCAAACTGTTCGCGTGTTTTTGTATTTCTACAGCTTCTCTGAACAAGCGCGTGTGATAGTGCTTCTCTACAGCCAGAACTTCTGTGTCGGCGAATTTTATTACATGGTCGGTCTCATTCAGTGCGTGCTCTGCCACGGCCGATTTCTCCACCTGCCCCAACCTGCAATGTCGCTTATGCTCTTTGATCCTGGTGTTAATGGATCGTCCAGTCATTCCGACATAAACTTTTCCGCATGTGCATGGTATGCGGTATATTCCCGACATTGCAAGAGGAGAACCGCACCGGAAATGACCGCGGAGAAGCCCTCGGACGTTGGCGCGCCAGGTACATATAGCCTGCGGCCGCGAGCTCGGCTCCAGTTCACCACCGGCAATGGAGGGTGAAGCTTTGACAATGCCAGCCACTCGTGCTGGCGAAACGTCAGAAAAATCATTAGATGAACGTCGGCCGAAGAACCCGAGACAGAAGCCAATAGGCAGTTTGTTATAATATTGCTTGCAATTTGACATAAACATTAATATTAACATCGAAAATTGGTTACAGTTCCTTTAACATCATGGCATGAAAGGAAAAAGAAATGAAATCAGAACATCGATTACACTAATTTAACGAAAATCAGAAGAAAAGTTTATTATATGTACAGCTGTTGTTGTTGCAATCAGTCCCCTAGACTTAGAACTACTTAAACCTAACTAAGCTAAGAACAACACACATATCCATGCCCGAGGCAGGATTCGAACCTGCGACCGTAGCAGCAGCACAGTTCCGGACTGAAGCGCCTAGAACCGCTCGGTCACAGCGGCCGGCTACGTCGTTCTTGCAGGATCTTTTTCCGGCCGCAGGGATTTCGGAGATCTGATGTTTCACCGGATTCCTGATATTCACGGTACACTCGTGAAATGATCGTACTGGAAAATCCCCACTTCATCGCTACCTCGGAGATGCTGTGTCTGACCGCCCATGCGTCGACTATAACACCACGTTCAAACTCAGCTAAATCTCGATAACATGCCATTGTAGCAGCAGTAACCGATTTAACAACTGCGCCAGACACTTGTCTTATACAGGCGCTGCCGATCGTAGCGTCGTATTCTGCCTGTTTACATATCTCTGTATTTGAATACGCATGCCTACAACAGTTTCTTTCGCGCTTTAGTGTAGTTCGTGCTGTGTGCTGCTGTCGAGTAGAACATGCCTAAACGTTAACTACAAGTATCAACAGAGCTACGGAGCCCAGCAAAAGCAGATATTTGAGTGACTGCATTGGAGATCTAGCGAGGGTGGAAACGTAGAGCGTTAAATTCCCAGTGATGACAATTTTTTTAACTGTTTACAGTGAAGCTGTTACATGGGAGAACATTTTCCTGAGATGTAAAAGGACTTACCGGAATATGTAGCTCTAATTGAAAGAAAAACAGCCCTCGGCTACTATTTTTAACAAATTAACCTGGTTTCAACACTGCTAGGAGTGTTGTCCCCGGAATTTAAATCAGAGAATGGTCTATATTCTATAACATGGTCACAGAATTATGACTAAAAACGTATGATAGGGTATAAGTACGGAATCATCGTGAAAGACTGGCAGTACTTATACGTCATTTATAAAATAATAAATATGCCAAAAGGGCATTAGTCACAAAGATATTTAAGATAAAGAAAACTGTGATGGCGAGCCGCTAAGGGCTGCTCGTTACTTGCGTGGTGCAGGCTGCAAAACTGTCATAATTCTGTGACCATGTTATACAATATAGACCATTCTTTGATTTAAATTCTGAGGAAGACACTCCTAGTAGTGTTGAAACCAGGTTAATTTGTCAAAAATAGTGACCGAGGGCTGTTTTTCTTTCAGTTGTAACTATTCGTGGTCTCTGAGCATGCAGCCATGTACAAAATTTCGATATCTAGCTCTGTTCTTCTGGCAGTGTGCTTTCGCTTCGTTAGTTGAACTTTACGTACTTATTATTAATCTTTTTATTTTGTTTGTTATTAATTATTATTATTTTGTGTTTGTTAAAATACAAATACAAAATGCAAAGTGAAATTCATGAGAAAACTTTCAAAATCATTTGAGATAAAAACTGGGGTTAGACAAGGTGATGGATTATCACCTCTGTTATTTAACTTAGTTCTGGATAGAGTCATGGCAGAATGGGAAAAAGAACTCAAAAAAGAAAAGTACTGGAAACCGATATCACTGGGAACCAAGATGGACCAAAGAGGGGTATAGATTACAGAAAAATTCTAAAATTGAAGAATATTCTAACATAGAGATAGACATGAGGAAGAGGCGTCTAAAATTCTATGGCCACATAATGAGACTTCCCGATCACAGACTTACAAAAAAAAAATAGTAAGATACGTAGCATCCCTTGTTAATGGAGGAGAATGGATCAAAAATGTAAAGAAAGATCTGGAATTAGCCAACATTACTACTGAAGACACGAACAAAAGAAACAATTTCAAACTTAAAGTTGACAAATGGGAGGTCAAACCAGAGACAAAAGCGCCGAGAACTGGAACAAAATGGAGCGAAGAAAGAAAAGCTGAATTCTCGCAAAGAATGAAGACCTGGTGGGCAAACAAGAAGAATAAGAAGCCCCAGAAGTGAACCATCTTTACTTAGCGTCTTCCATGTTGGGAGCTTTACGACTAATAATAATAATAATTATTATTATTATTATTATTACTATTACTTCCGCACGCGTGATGCAATTGTTTGTTTATTCTTGTTGTCTCGCGATTATACTGAAAATATGCCGCGATTTTTAATCATTCGCACCTCCCAATTTTTAAAGCTGAATCTCCGGATTCTTGGTTTCTGAAGATTGGCAGGTATGCATGTTAAAAGGTTGAAGTAAATACGAAGAAAAACTTAATTTTAATCTATAGCTCAACTCTTTTTATTAATCTGGTACGGAACCAATTGCAAAATACGATTGACTGTCTGGCGCCTCCTGTTGCGAGCGATAACCTAACAAAAAACCGAATGAAGCGTACAATCAGCTGTTGGTGTCTTCTCTAGTTTGGAAGCTGAATTGGATGTCGCAGCAAAGATGAGCTTCAAACAAGGTCTCTAATCGATATTTGAATAAAATAAAAGTAATCTAAACCGCTATTCTCATCAAAAAGGTCCCTTCGCTGTAGGGGGATTACACGACCGATTGGTTTCTGCTCTGTACGATGAGATTTTGCTTAAATTTACTTTCTGCATTGTACTAAAGTCCATTAAAACAGGGCTAGCAGTTCTCTGTGTGAATGAGCTGATGAGATACGTGGAACGGCACGTGTGTAGAAGCGAAGAGCTCTTACGACAGTGGTTCGCTGTTTAGCTGGGCTCCCGCCGTCTCCTGAAATCCCTCGTCTTCATTGTCAGTCCTCCGCTCGCGTCACTCTCGCACTGTTATCAACCCGGAGCCAATTAATTCGCCGGAGTTTGCAAAGTCTTTTTAGAGGCGGAATAAGATTGGGAGTTGGAGCGTCTGATTTTAGGAGCTGCCTCGCTTTAACGACGGGCGGAAGTTTTAAGTCGGAAGGTTGTGAGGGGTGCGGGGTCTTTCGAGTCTAGCTCAACTGCAAGGGAGGGCAGCCGCCCTGTCTTGCCTTTGTGCTCGGCTTGTTGTTTCGCAAGACCGGGCGACGCGGAGCTGAAATTGCGCGGGTGGTTTATGGACGCGGGCGTCTGTGCGGCAAAGGTACGCAGCACCAGGATGCGATATCGTTCGCTGCAATTGCAGGCCTGTGGTACTGAATGTAAAAATAGGAGCCAGAATTAAGGAATTTTAGTATATTAGAAAACACTCTACTGGCAGTATTACGATAAATGAAATGACGCAAGAACCTCATGGCGCCGTTAGTGAATATATGCTGAACCAAGACAGAAACAAGGTTACAGGTTATTGGTTTGTCAACATTGATTCGGTATGTAGAGAACAGCACATGACAGAACTACAGCAGAACGTAGCTATGGAAGCAAAGCATTTTACTCACTTCGTTTAATAATAAAGTATTGCGAACTACCCTAAAATACACTACTGGCCATTAAAATTGCTACAGCACGAAGATGACGTGCTACAGACGCGAAATTTACATTTCAGATGTGTTACGACCCGTGGCTCTACCCGTCATTCGATTCCTGCGAAACCCTAGATTTCAGCAGGATAATGCACGACCGCATGTTGCAGCTCCTGTACGGGCCTGTCTAGATACAGAAAATGTTCGACTGCTGCCATGGCCAGCACATTCTCCAGATCTCTCATCAATTGAAAATGTCCGGTCAATGGTGGCCGAGCAACTGGCTCGTCACAATATGCCAGTCACTACTCTTGATGAACTGTGGTATCGTGTTGAAGCTGCAATGGCAGTTGTACCTGTACACGCCATCCAAGCTCTGTTTGACTCAATGCCGAGGCGTATCAAGGCCGTTATTACGGCCAGAGGTGGTTGTTCTGGGTACTGATTTCTCAGAATCTATGCACCCAAATTGCGTGAAAATGTAACCACATGTCAGTTCTAGTATAATATATTTGTCCCATGAATACCCATTTATCATCTGCGCTCTTCTTGGTGTAGCAACATTAATGGCCAGTAGTGTATGTAACATATTGTACATAAATAGGCGCAGAGATCCACAACCATTCGCTTACACTATGGGCGATAAAAAACGGGGAAAAAAAACGTAGCGACCGAAAGCAGAATGTCCACATACAATGAGGTGACAAAAGTCATAGGATACCCCCTACTAAGGCGTCGTACTTCCTCACACCCGCTGTAGTACAGCAACTCGACGAGGTATGGACTCAATAACTCGTTGCAAGACCCGTGTAGAAATATTTAGCCATGCTGTCTCCGTAGCCGTCTGTGATTGCCGAAGTGTTGTCGGTGCAGGATATTGTGCTCGAACTGACCTCCCGACTCTATTAAACGTTTCGGTGGGATTCTTGTCGGGCGCTCGAACTGTCCAGAATGTTCTTCAAACCAGTCGCGAACAATTGTGGTCCTCTGACATGGAGCATTGTCATCCATAAAAATTCCATCGTTGTTTGGCTGCAAATGGTTCAAATGGCTCTGAGCACTATGGGACTTAGCTGCTGAGGTCATCAGTCCCCTAGACTTAGAACTACTTAAACCTAATTAACCTATGGACATCACACACATCCGTGCCCGAGGCAGGATTCGAACCTGCGACCGTAGTAGCAGCGCGGTTCCGGACTCAAGTACCTAGAACCGCTCGGCCACAGCGGCCGGCCCTAACTGATTCCGAGCGAGCTCTGATTTCTCTTGTTTCATTACGATGGCAATTTCTCTCTAACTAACCTTAGGACATTACACACATCCGTGCCCGAGGCAGGATTCGAACCTGCGACCGTAGTAGCAGCGCGGTTCCGGACTCAAGTACCTAGAACCGCTCGGCCACAGCGGCCGGCCCTAACTGATTCCGAGCGAGCTCTGATTTCTCTTGTTTCATTACGATGGCAATTTCTCTCTATCTCGCTTTGTGTAAATACGATATTTTCTCTGCCGGAGGAGAGAATTCATCATTGAAATTTCATGAAAAGATCCCGTCACAACGAAAAAGGAATCTGTTTCAATGATTGCCACCCCAACTTGCGTGTCTTATCCGTGATACTCCATCCCATATTTCGCGATAATACAAAACTTCTTCGACATTAACAATGTCCTCCGTCAGTTGTGTGTGGCACGAATGCTATACCTCGCAGTAGAAGATGGCGGACAAGCATAGTGTAGAGAGTACCTTCTCAGTAGATCTCTTGTATCTTCTAAGTGTTCTGCCAATAAAATGCAGTCTCTGGTTCACACTCCGCACAGAATTATCTATATGATCGTTCCAATTTAAGTTGTTCCTAATTTTAATCCCTAGGTATTTAGTTGAAATGACAGACTTTAGACTTGTGTGATTTATCGCGTAACCGAAATTTAACCTTTTTAGTGCTCAAGTGAATGACCTCAAAATGGGACAAATGGCTTTGAGCACTATGGGACTTAACATCTGAGGTCATCAGTCCCCTAGAACTTAGAACTACTTAAACCTAACTAACCTAAGGACATCACACACATCCGTGCCCGAGAGGCAGGATTCGAACCTGCGACCGTAGTAGCAGCGCTGTTCCGGACTCAAGTACCTAGAACCGCTCGGCCACAGCGGCCGGCCCTAACTGATTCCGAGCGAGCTCTGATTTCTCTTGTTTCATTACGATGGCAATTTCTCTCTAACTAACCTTAGGACATTACACACATCCGTGCCCGAGGCAGGATTCGAACCTGCGACCGTAGTAGCAGCGCGGTTCCGGACTCAAGTACCTAGAACCGCTCGGCCACAGCGGCCGGCCCTAACTGATTCCGAGCGAGCTCTGATTTCTCTTGTTTCATTACGATGGCAATTTCTCTCTAACTAACCTTAGGACATTACACACATCCGTGCCCGAGGCAGGATTCGAACCTGCGACCGTAGTAGCAGCGCGGTTCCGGACTCAAGTACCTAGAACCGCTCGGCCACAGCGGCCGGCCCTAACTGATTCCGAGCGATCTCTGATTTCTCTTGTTTCATTACCATGGCAATTTCTCTCTAACTAACCTTAGCACATTACACACATCCGTGCCCGAGGCAGGATTCGAACCTGCGACCGTAGTAGCAGCGCGGTTCCGGACTCAAGTACCTAGAACCGCTCGGCCACAGCGGCCGGCCCTAACTGATTCCGAGCGATCTCTGATTTCTCTTGTTTCATTACCATGGCAATTTCTCTCTAACTAACCTTAGGACATTACACACATCCGTGCCCGAGGCAGGATTCGAACCTGCGACCGTAGTAGCAGCGCGGTTCCGGACTCAAGTACCTAGAACCGCTCGGCCACAGCGGCCGGCCCTAACTGATTCCGAGCGAGCTCTGATTTCTCTTGTTTCATTACGATGGCAATTTCTCTCTATCTCGCTTTGCGTAAATAATATACAGTATTTTCTCTGCCGGAGGAGAGAATTCACCATTGAAATTTCATGAAAAGATCCCAACGAAAAAGGAATCTGTTTCAATGATTGCCACCCCAACTTGCGTGTCTTATCCGTGATACTCCATCCCATATTTCGCGATAATACAAAACTTCTTTGACATTAACAATGTCCTCCGTCAGTCGTGTGTGGCACGAATGCTATACCTCGCAGTAGAAGATGGCGGACAAGCATAGTGTAGAGAGTACCTTCTCAGTAGATCTCTTGTATCTTCTAAGTGTTCTGCCAATAAAATGCAGTCTTTGGTTCACACTCCGCACAGCATTATCTATATGATCGTTCCAATTTAAGTTGTTCCTAATTTTAATCCCTAGGTATTTAGTTGAAATGACAGTAATTTAGACTTGTGTGATTTATCGTGTAACCGAAATTTAACCTTTTTAGTGCTCAAGTGAATGACCTCAAAATGGGACAAATGGCTCGGAGCACTATGGGACTTAACATCTGAGGTCATCAGTCCCCTAGAACTTAGAACTACTTAAACATAACTAACCTAAGGACATCACACACATCCATGCCCGAGGCAGGATTCGAACTTGCGACCGTAGCGGTCGTTCGGTTCCAGACTGAAGCGCCTAGAACCGCACGGCCACACCGGCCGGCGAATGACCTCATACTGTTCATTATGTAGAGTCAATTGCCGCTTTTCGCACCATACAGATACCTTATTTAACTCATCAATTAAAGTAAAAGCCGAAATGTAACCACTTTTTGTTTTCATTTCAGGTAAGAACCAGAGTATGGACGAGGAACAAGCATTTGCCAGTTATGGTGTTTCGCGCAGTTCGTAAGTTACTCATCGAAATTTGTACAGTCATTAAAAAATAGCTTTTCGCTGTACGATCCTGCAGTCTCCACTCGACTACGCGCTTGATATTTCAGAAACAATTCACGACTGTATGTCGAAATAAGTATTCAAGTTTGGCTGTTTCATATATAAAGGGCTTAGTTCAATAGTGGTATAAGTACATTACCTCCACTTTTCTGTCTTTAATGCTTCTGACGTTAATGGTCCAAGCAAACAGAAAGAAAGCTTCATTTCTAGCAAGAAGCCATATGCTTGAATCTTTCTGGTATCTCAGCTGCAGATTTTTCGCGCTCGTTTATCTTTAGGAGTCTGTATCTCAGAATGAACAAAAGTGGACTTGTACCACTATTGAAATAAGCCCTTCATATGTGGTTTGTACGTAATTGATGAAGAAGGATCAGGCACTGTATGCTTGCAGCACAGCATCGTATCGATCCGAAACGTGAGCCGTGCGTAAACGGGAGGAGAGGAAAATTGGTCCACTCGAGAAGCGGCTCTACAAAAGAAAATAACTAAGTGACCTGATTAAATAAGAAACTGTTAGTGACTAGCAAAAATAAGAGAGTAAAAAAGGCAACAGGAAACGCTGACAAGAAGCCGGGAGTCGTTTTGTGGAAATTTTGATGCAGCACCCAGATATTAACATGACGCTGGTAGGAAAAGTAGAGGACAATAATTGTGGATATAGGAAAGAGTCGAATATGCAAAATAAGTAGCGAAGGAAGTGTTGTGCAGTAGGAAAGTAGAACTGAAAAGAGAAACACAAGGGAGTAATAGGTGAAGCATGAATGAAACGATTCGTTAGAGGTTTCTGGGGCGGTTATATTGGTCCAATAGAGACGCCAATCTGTTGACAGTTCATCTTAAGGAAATCTCCGAGTTTTGGGAGCCCCGTCAGCAATACCACATGCCTCTAGCACGGGAATGTCAGAGGTAGGTGTGACGCACACTAATAGCACTGTTTGTCCTAGATGGAACCTACCTCCTGCCTCAAGGAAAGCAGCCTTTTAAATGGGTAACGGTTCTAGATACTGGACGACGGATGTTAGCAAGGGTTTTAATCAATAATTGTTGAAAATAACTCAAAAAATGTTCAAATCTGTGTGAAATCTTATGGGACTTAACTGCTAAGGTCATCAGTCCCTAAGCTTACACACGACTTAACCTAAATTATTCTAAGGACAAACACAGACACCCATGCCCGAGGGAGGAGTCGAACCTCCGCCGGGATCAGCCGCATAGTCCATGACTGCAGCGCCTTAGACTTGAAAATAACTGATCAAGGTCAGGTGTTGTTTACTAAATTATTCGCGTGGTTTTTGTTACTCCGATTTTTCGCGGGTACACGGAAATCGAGGAGGACAGTAGATCGAGAGAGAGACAGCCGAAGACTATCTCTACCGTGAATTCTTACGTCTAGGGCAAAGATAATGTCGTGCTACTGCCTCTCTGTCTATTCTTTATCTGCCGTCATCTTCTTCTCTCCGGAGTACTAAAAGAGTTCTCAATACATGATTGTGAATTCACGGAAACATAAGGGCAAAATTTTGCTTTGCAAATTGTCAGAGACATGCATACGACTCTTCTTTGTTTCTATCTGAGCGGGAGACGGACTGCACTGTTACGTTATCCAGCCATCTGAAGCCGACCGGTGTGGCCGTGCGGTTCTAAGCGCGTCAGTTTGGAACCGCGTGACCGCTACGGTCGCAGGTTCGAATCCTGCCTCGGGCATGGATGTGTGTGATGTCCTTAGGTTAGTTAGGTTTAAGTAGTTCTAAGTTCTAGGGGACTGATGACCTCAGTAGTTAAGTCCCATAGTGCTCAGAGCCATTTGAACCAGCCATCTGAGGATTCCCCTTCGTGTTGTTTGAGTTGCAAACCTGGGCGGTCGTTGCATAGAGTACGGTGACTTTTCTATTCGCATTTGCAGATTGATAAACGCAGGAAAAATAAGTACGAGTAAATCAACGCGGATGCGTGTTTCCGCCGCTGTCGGGGTAGGATGTTTGCATCGAATTCCATGATGACGTTATCTCGCTGGAGAGAATTAGCGCTGCAGGAAATAAACCGCCCCACTGCTTTAAAAACGACCCAGCTCATGCATAATTGATACGTATCCGTGCGGCGACCGGGGACATGTATTATGAGGTCTCGGGGCACAAGTTTTATCCGTCGTATGAATATGACGATCTTGCGACTCGGAAGTTGGAGGACAGCGCGTGATGAGGTAGTGCATTGGTGAGGCACTGACGGATACACAGGGGAAAACAAACAGGGAGAATAGATGAGGCGCGGAGGCGAAAAAAATGAGGCGCGCGAGTTTATTCACCCCCGGTTCCGGCGATAACTCCGGGGGTTGAGTTTCCGCCCTGCACTCACCCCCACCTGTGCAGTACCGCCCCCTGTTCCCGGGGCGAAATTTGCAAAGCAAAAGCGGCGGTGTCTGCGGCCACTAAAGCCCAGACCGGACAGATTAGTATGCATTTGGTGGGGGGGGGGGGGGGGAGGGGCGCAGGGCCGAAGCCATCCGCGCGTCGATGCCCTCATCTCCCGTCACTGCTATTGCGTGTCACGCGTGTTCGTCACGGCAAGGTGTTACGCGCCACACTCTACGCGACGTCTAGTTGTAGTTAATTTTTTTTTCTTCTGGCTACAGCAGTACGACTGCTTTCGTAAGATTGTCCATTTGCCAGTTTCGTATTACCACGCGACACTCTTTTCTTAACAAATAAAATAAATTCCGTAAGAAGAGTAGGCGAAGAATTTTTGCGAATAAAACCGGTATATCACTTGAATTATACTCATTCATTGCGTCATTTTCGCTGCTGTCATCGTTAGATCTGTAATTGAGATTACAATAATGTTGTTGTTGTTGTTGTTCTGGTCTTCAGTCCAGAAACTGGTTTGATGCAGCTCTCCATGCTACTCTATCCTGTGCAAGCTTCTTCATCTCCCAATACCTACTGCAACCTACATACTTCTGAATCTCCTTAGTATATTCATCTCTTGGTCTCCCTCTACGATTTTTACCCTCCACACTGCCCTCCAGTACTAAATTGGTGATGCCTTGATGCCTCAGAGCATGTCGTACCAACCGATCCCGTCTTCTAGTCAAGTTGTGCCACAAACTCCTCTTCTCCCCAATCCTATTCAATACCTCCTCATTACCCATCTGATCTTCAGCATTCTTCTGTAGCACCACATTTCGAAAGCTTCTATTCTCTTCTTGTCGAAACTATTTATCGTCCACGTTTCACTTCCATACATGGCTACACTCCATACAAATACATTCAGAAACGACTTCCTGACACTTAAATCTATACTCGATGTTAACAAATCCCTCTTCTTCAGAAACGCTTTCCTTGCCATTGCCAGTCTACAAGAACGTAAGAATGAAAATTTTTACGTATATATTACCAGTCGCCAGAGACAAAAAAGTTCATAAAAAATTTAACTATAAAAAATTAGAGCTCACAAATAAACTTCATTGTAAACTACAATAAGAGATATGCTTAATCTGCGTATCATCTGCCAAATTTCAGCAAACTGTTGTGCCAAGGGTCAGGGATTTTCTCTGCCTCGTGATGACTGGGTGTTGTGTGATGGCCTTAGGTTAGTTAGGTTTAAGTAGTTCTAAGTTCTAGGGGACTGATGACCATGGATATTAAGTCCCATAGTGCTCAGAGCCATTTTCTTGTTGTGCCAAGTTTGAAGCTGATGCCACACTGAGGCGGAAGTTTTCTTCCATCTACGTCGACATCTACATGGTTACTCTGCAGCTCACACTTAAGTGCCTGGCAGAGGGTTCATCGAACCATTTTCATACCACTTCCCCACCATTCCACTCTCGAATGGCGCGTGAGAAAAAGGAACACCTAAATCTTTCCGTTCGAGCTCTGATTTATTGTGATGATCATATCTCCCTACTTAGGTGGGTATCAACAAAATATTTTCGAATTCGGAAGAGAAAGTTGGTGATTGAAATTTCGTAAATAGATCTTGCCGCAAAGAAAACCGCCTTTGTTTCAGTGACTGCCACCCCAACTCGCGTATCATATCAGTGACACTCTCACCCCTATTATGCGATAACACGAAACGAGCTGCCCTTCTTTGCACTTTTCCGATGTCCTCCGCCAATCCTACCTGGTAAGGATCCCACACCGCGCAGCAGTACTCCAGCAGAGGACGGACAAGTGTGACGTAGACTTTAGTGGATTTGTCCCATCTTCTAAGTCTTCTACCAACAAAGCGCAGTCTTTGTTTCGCCTTCCCCACTATATTATCTATGTGGTCTTTCCAATTTAAGTTGCTCGTAATTGTAATTCCTAGGTATTTAGTCGAATTGACAGCCCTTAGATTTGTGTGATTTATCGTATACCCAAAATTTATCGGATTTCTTTTAGTATCCATGTGGATGACCTTCGTTTAGTGCCAATTGCCACTTTTCGCACTATACAGAAATTCTCTCTAGATCATTTTGTAACTGGAATTGATCGTCTGATGATTTTACTAGACGGTAAATTACAGCGCCATCTGCAAACAATCTAAGGGGGCTGCTCAGATTATCACCTAGATCATTTATGTAAATCAGGAACAGCAGAGGGGCCTATGACACTACCTTACGGAACGCCAGACATCACTTCTGTTCTACTCGATGATTTACCGTCTATCACTACGAATTGTGACCTCTCTTAGAGGAAATCACGAATCCAGACACACAACTGAGACGACACTCCGTATGCACGCAATTTGGTTAATAGTCGCTTGTGACGAGCGGTATCAAAAGCATTCTGGAAATCTGGGAATGTGGAATCGATCTGAGATCCCTTGTCGACAGCACTCATTACTTCATGGGAATAAAGAGCTAGCTGTGTTGCACAAGAACGATATTTTCTGAATTCGTGTTGGATTCATAATGTTAGAGTACAGTATGTGCTCCAAAATCCTACTGCAAATTGAGCTCAGTGATATGGGTGTGTAATTCAATGGGTTACTCCTATTTCCTTTCTTGAATATTGGTGTGACCTGTACTACTTTCCAGTCTTTAGGAACAGACCTTTCGTCAAGTGAACGGTTGTATATGATTGCTAAGAAATCGTCATTTGACTGATGAAGTCATCCATTTTTAAAGTATGCGACCATCCAGAGTTGGCATGTAGTAATTCCTTGGAAATACCCTTATTGTTAAATATTTATCTTGCGTTTCGAGTAATCATCACGAGATAATTTTTTCCATTAGCGTTATTTCATCCCCGTCACCCCATAAGGGTGGGGGATGGGCTGTAGCGGTACAGTTCTCCAGGGATCGCAGAGGCCACTTTCACCGGTCTCTATTGGCCGTCATGGCTTCCGGATCTGAACACATGTGCGACTCCTTTTTGTGGAATTACGTTCAAGACCAACCGAAAAACCATCGCTGAGCTGAAAACAGCCATTCAGGAGGTCATCGAGAACATCGATGTTCCGACACCTCAGCAGGTCACGCAGAATTTCGCTATTCGTCTGCACCTCATAATCGGTGACGATGGCAGGCATATCGAACACGTCATAACCTAAATCCGAATACCTGTAGTGACGTTTACATGTTCAATAAAGTGTGTGTACGCCGTGGTTTGTAACTAATTTAAGTTGTTTTTGTTTTCATATAGTTGAATACTTGTCACCCTGTACATTCAGAGGGGTCCAAAATATGTATCCACTGTTTAAAAGTCCATAACTTGCAAACTCATTGACAGAGTTGTCTCATTTTTGGTGAAAGTGTAACCTAAAGTCCAACTTAAAGATATCACCATTAACATCCACACACAAACGATGCCGCCGAACTGCTGCACGAACTACTGACTGCAACGTGTTCAGTTGTTTATTTGCACATGTATGTACGATGGATTCTCCAAGTTCATCCGATATGCGTGGCTTTTGTCGATAAACAACGTCCTCTAGTGTTTTGAAGACAGCAAAGTGGAAGTGCTACATCCCACGATTGCTACACGCAATGAACGAGAATGACCCAGATCGTAGAATGGAGTACTGCGAGTGGTTTACTAACATGGTGCGCAAGGATGAAGAGTTCGCAGAAATGATTGTGTGGTCTGATGAGGCACAGTTCAAACTCAAGTAGAGTAAATCGCCACAATTGCATCTACTGGGCAGCCAAAAATCCGAACGTCCGTATAGACAAAGCCGTGAATTTGCCAGGAGTAAAAGTGTGGTGTTGGTTGTCTTACAGGGGGCGATTGTTCTTTGACGGCACAGTTACCGGCGAGGTGTACCTTCAGAAGCTGGGGTCGTGTCGGTATTTGGACATTATATGGCACGCGTTATTCAGAACACGATATCGACCATTCTAATACTGAAAAGAAGGATAGGATCATCACCTCCAATCCCGATTCATATTCAGTTAGTGAAAAGAAAAGTGTTAATAAACAAACTACATTTCAATTTTATCCACGATTTGGGGCTTCATTACGTACTCTTGACTACATGATAAACAATATCTGTGGAAGTTGTATGCAACGTATCGTCATAATATTTAGCCAACCAATAGTGTGGGACACCAAAAATGTAAATGCATGAAATTGTTCTTACAGCGGATGTATAATGTGTGAGTGCGGCGAACTATGTTGAGAAACTGAACATCCATTACGTACTTGCAGTGCTAACGTCGATCGAGGGGTGTGGTCGTGATCGTGTTGAATGACATTGAGCGGTCACAGGTGTACCTTCAGAAGCTTCAGACATCCATTTTACGTGGCCATCCGAGACTTGTATGGAGACGGAAGAGTTTACTTTCAACAAGATGGTGCCCCAGCCCACTACCAAAATCGTGTTAGGGCGTATCTCGACGAAAATCTACCAGGAAGATGGATAGGCCGTAGAGGTGCTGTGGAGTATCCACCACATTCCCCAGACCTAACTCCTCTGGACTTTTACCTGTGGGGAACACTAAAGGACGTTGTTTATCAACAAAAGCCACGCACATTGGATGAACTTCGAGAATGCATCGTACATTCATGTGCAAATATCCAGCTGAACACGTTGCAGTCAGTAGTTCGTGCTGCAGTTCGGCGACATCGTTTGTGTGTGGACGTTAATGGTGACCATTTCGAACACCTACAGTGATACCTTTAAGTTGTACTTTAAGCTACACTTTCACCAAAAATGAGACGACTCCGTCAATTAGTTTGCAAGTTATGGACTTTTAAACAGTGGATACATTTTTTTTGGACCCCTCCGTATAAAGAGATCGGGTTACTGAGCGTGTTTGCTATTGTAACTGCTCTTTGAGTCTTTGCAGCCTCTGATGAGGTGCGGCTGGTTCCGGCGGAGGTTCGACTCCTCCCTCGGGCATGGGTGTGTGTGTTTGTCCCTAGGATAAATTAGGTTAAGTAGTGTGTAAGCTTAGGGACTGATGACCTTAGCAGTTAAGTCCCATAAGATTTCACACACATTTGAACATTTTTCTGATGATGTCTCCATCACCGGAGGACGAAACATTAGGCAGAGAAATATTCCTTGAACCATAGCCCAATGCCCCAAAACAGACGTAATGGAAAAAAAGCAAATACCGGCCGTGAAACCGTGCACTGTATGACTGTACGCGGTCCTAAGTGAACACTTGGAGAACCGCGCACTGCACGCTCTGACTTTGGTTGGCGGCGACTCACTCGGCGACCTCCGGCTCAGCTGACGAGTGAGAACGGAGGGATCGCGTTACCGCAGCTGTGGCGCGCTGTGCGGCAGCTTGGATTGGGCAGTGACGCCGTGGTGCGCCGGCCGCAAGAAATGTTTCTCGTACAAGGCCGCGGTGCAGCCTGCGCACTTGCTACAGCGACGCCGCGACCATCGTCTTGCACCACATCGAAAATTCACGCGCTTCAGCACAGGCGTCTTAAAATTAGTAGCTGAAACTCGAAGGACATCTGGCATTTGTTCGAAACTGAGGAAATGCGTCTACACTCCTGGAAATTGAAATAAGAACACCGTGAATTCATTGTCCCAGGAAGGGGAAACTTTATTGACACGTTCCTGGGGTCAGATACATCACATGATCACACTGACAGAACCACAGGCACATAGACACAGGCAACAGAGCATGCACAATGTCGGCACTAGTACAGTGTATATCCACCTTTCGCAGCAATGCAGGCTGCTATTCTCCCATGGAGACGATCGTAGAGATGCTGGATGTAGTCCTGTGGAACGGCTTGCCATGCCATTTCCACCTGGCGCCTCAGTTGGACCAGCGTTCGTGCTGGACGTGCAGACCGCGTGAGACGACGCTTCATCCAGTCCCAAACATGCTCAATGGGGGACAGATCCGGAGATCTTGCTGGCCAGGGTAGTTGACTTACACCTTCTAGAGCACGTTGGGTGGCACGGGATACATGCGGACGTGCATTGTCCTGTTGGAACAGCAAGTTCCCTTGCCGGTCTAGGAATGGTAGAACGATGGGTTCGATGACGGTTTGGATGTACCGTGCACTATTCAGTGTCCCCTCGACGATCACCAGTGGTGTACGGCCAGTGTAGGAGATCGCTCCCCACACCGTGATGCCGGGTCTTGGCCCTGTGTGCCTCGGTCGTATGCAGTCCTGATTGTGGCGCTCACCTGCACGGCGCCAAACACGCACACGACCATCATTGGCACCAAGGCAGAAGCGACTCTCATCGCTGAAGACGACACGTCTCCATTCGTCCCTCCATTCACGCCTGTCGCGACACCACTGGAGGCGGGCTGCACGATGTTGGGGCGTGGCTGCACGATGTTGGGGCGTGAGCGGAAGACGGCCTAACGGTGTCCGGGACCGTAGCCCAGCTTCATGGAGACGGTTGCGAATGGTCCTCGCCGATACCCCAGGAGCAACAGTGTCCCTAATTTGCTGGGAAGTGGCGGTGCGGTCCCCTACGGCACTGCGTAGGATCCTACGGTCTTGGCGTGCATCCGTGCGTCGCTGCGGTCCGGTCCCAGGTCGACGGGCACGTGCACCTTCCGCCGACCACTGGCGACAACATCGATGTACTGTGGAGACCTCACGCCCCACGTGGTGAGCAATTCGGCGGTACGTCCACCCGGCCTCCCGCATGCCCACTATACGCCCTCGCTCAAAGTCCGTCAACTGCACATACGGTTCACGTCCACGCTGTCGCGGCATGCTACCAGTGTTAAAGACTGCGATGGAGCTCCGTATGCCACGGCAAACTGGCTGACACTGACGGCGGCGGTGCACAAATGCTGCGCAGCTAGCGCCATTCGACGGCCAACACCGCGGTTCCTGGTGTGTCCGCTGTGCCGTGCGTGTGATCATTGCTTGTACAGCCCTCTCGCAGTGTCCGGAGCAAGTATGGTGGGTCTGACACACCGGTGTCAATGTGTTCTTTTTTCCATTTCCAGGAGTGTATTTTCATTGCGCAGTCTGTGTTCAATACCTGTTTGTAATTTATTGGTTATTACAGTTGAGCGCTACAGTTGCTGTATGTCGTCTTAACCAATGTCAGTTTCATTCAAATAATGCGTGAAATACAGCTTAAAAGAAACAAATTTCACCTCAAAATGTGCATATACCGATGCTGCTAGGACCAGACGAAACTGCCATTCTCCGGCCATAACTGTCGAATTTATGAGTGCAATGACAAATGGCGCACCTGAACTACAACATATGAAATATTAGCTCACTTTATTACATTAATGAATAAAAATGATGATGATGTTTGGTTTCTGGGGCGCTGAAAGGGCGGTCATCAGCGCCCGCCGCGCGGGATTAGCCGAGCGGTCTTGCGCGCTGCAGTCACGGACTGTGTGGCTGGTCCCGGCGGAGGTTCTAGTCCTCCCTCGGGCGTGGGTGTGTGTGTTCGTCCTTAGGATAATTTAGCTTAAGGGGTGTGTAACTTAGGGACTGATGACCTTAGCAGCTAAGTCCCATAAAGATTTGACACACACACACATTTCAGCGCCCGTACCAATTTTTACACACTCCAATCTAGCCACTGTCACGAAAGATGGTGAGGACAAGACAAACAACCATTCCCCGGGCAGAGAAAATCCCCAACCTGGCCGGGAATCGTACCCGGGACCCCGTGATGCAGAGGCAGGAACGCTAGGCACTAGAGCACGAGCTGCCGACAATCAATAAAAAGATTTACTTAACTCGATACAGTCATTCGCTGCAGGGTTGCTTGGTAAATTTCAACTGTCATTGACCATTAAAGGGTCACTAGTATGCACTAATTAACCTGCCTCAGAACATGTCCTACCAACCGGTCCCTTCTTCTTGTCAAGTTGTGCCACAAACTCCTCATCTCCCTAATTCTATCCAATACCTCCTCATTAGTTATGTGATCTACCCATCTAATCTTCAGCATTCTTCTGTAGCACCAAATTTCGAAAGCTTCTATTCTCTTCTTGTCTACACTATTTATCGTCCACGTTTCACTTCCATACATGGCTACACTCCATACAAATACTTTCAGAAACGACTTCCTGGCACTTAAATCTATACTCGATGTTAACAAATTTCTCTTCTTCAGAAACGCTTTCCTTGCCATTGCCAGTCTACATTTTATATCCTCTCTACTTCGACCATCATCAGTTATTTTGCTCCCCAAATAGCAAAACTCCTTTACTACTTTAACTGTCTCATTTCCTAATCTAATTCCCTCAGCATCACCCTACTTAATTCGACTACATTCCATGATCCTCGTTTTGCTTTTGTTGATGTTCATCTTATATCCTCCTTTCAAGACACTGTCCATTCCGTTCAACTGCTCTTCCAAGTCCTTTGCTGTCTCTGACAGAATTACGTCATTGGCCAACCTCAAAGTTTTTATTTCTGCTCATTGGATTTTAATACCTACTCCGAATTTTTCTTTTGTTTCCTTTACTGCTTGCTCAATATACAGACTGAATAACATCGGGGATAGGCTACAACCCTGTCTCACTCCCTTCCCAACCGCTGCTTCCCTTTCATGTTCCTCGCCTCTTATAACTGCCGTCTGGTTTCTGCACAAATTGTAAATAGCCTTTCGCTCCCTGTATTTTATCACTCGCACCTTTAGAATTTGAAAGAGAGTATTCCAGTCAACATTGTCAAAAGCTTTCTCGAAGTCTACAAATGCTAGTAACGTAGGTTTGTCTTTCCTTAATCTATTTTCTAAGTTAAGTCGTAGGGTCAGTATTGCCTCATGTGTTCCAACATTTCTACGGAATCCAAACTGATCTTCCCCGAGGTCCGCTTCTACCAGTTTTTCCATTCGTCTGTAAAGAATTCGCGTTAGTATTTTGCAGCTGTGACTTATTAAACTGATAGTTCGGTAATTTTCACATCTGTCAACACCTGCTTTCTTCGGGATTGGAATTATTATATTCTTCTTGAAATCTGATGGTATTTCGCCTGTCTCATACATTTTGCTCACCAGATGGAAGAGTTTTGTCAGGAGTGGCTCTCCCAAGGCCGTCAGTAGTTCTAATGGAATGTTGTCTACTCCCGGGGCTTTGTTTCGACTCAGGTCTTTCAGTGCTCTGTCAAACTCTTCACGCAGTATCATAGCCCCCATTTCATTTTCATCTACATCCTCTTCAATTTCCATAATATTGTCCTCAAGTACATCGCCTTTGTATAGACCCTCTATATACTCCTTCCATCTTTCTGTTTTCCCTTCTTTGCTTAGAACTTAGTGTATGACGGTTTATAATGTTACGCCAATATTTTTTACCGGCAACCGCACCGTGACCAGCCAGCTCTTTCATGCCTGGCCTGTGCTTAGCACTCAGACGGTGACGTCACTGGAGTCACGATGGGCGCTGTCCGAGCTGTTAGACAGTGGCTGAGGTCAGGCTGCGGAGCCGCAGCCCGGCTGATTTATACAGGGGGGAGCGGACTGCGGCGGTTCGACCAAGCGAGCTGTCGCGTCAGTCACGCGTTATCGATAGCTCGCTGCGGCGCCGCTCGTTTGTCAGCCGCGGCTGCCATCACTCACAGGGGGGCCAACGTCGGCCGGCCGCATCTGTTAGCCCGCTATAACGCTCTCACCGACAGACGGCGCTTCAGCAGGTACTCCGGCAGCCGATCGATCTAACTCGCAGTTATTTTATTAATACACTCCTGGAAATGGAAAAAAGAACACATTTGGCTGTACAAGCAATGATCACACGCACGGCACAGCGGACACACCAGGAACCGCGGTGTTGGCCGTCGAATGGCGCTAGCTGCGCAGCATTTGTGCACCGCCGCCGTCAGTGTCAGCCAGTTTGCCGTGGCATACGGAGCTCCATCGCAGTCTTTAACACTGGTAGCATGCCGCGACAGCGCGGACGTGAACCGTATGTGCAGTTGACGGACTTTGAGCGAGGGCGTATAGTGGGCATGCGGGAGGCCGGGTGGACGTACCGCCGAATTGCTCAACACGTGGGGCGTGAGGTCTCCACAGTACATCGATGTTGTCGCCAGTGGTCGGCGGAAGGTGCACGTGCCCGTCGACCTGGGACCGGACCGCAGCGACGCACGGATGCACGCCAAGACCGTAGGATCCTACGCAGTGCCGTAGGGGACCGCACCGCCACTTCCCGGCAAATTAGGGACACTGTTGCTCCTGGGGTATCGGCGAGGACCATTCGCAACCGTCTCCATGAAGCTGGGCTACGGTCCCGCACACCGTTAGGCCGTCTTCCGCTCACGCCCCAACGTCGTGCAGCCCGCCTCCAGTGGTGTCGCGACAGGCGTGAATGGAGGGACGAATGGAGACGTGTCGTCTTCAGCGATGAGAGTCGCTTCTGCCTTGGTGCCAGTGATGGTCGTATGCGTGTTTGGCGCCGTGCAGGTGGGCGCCACAATCAGGACTGCATACGACCGAGGCACACAGGGCCAACACCCGGCATCATGGTGTGGGGAGCGATCTCCTACACTGGCCGTACACCACTGGTGATCGTCGAGGGGACACTGAATAGTGCACGGTACATCCAAACCGTCATCGAACCCATCGTTCTACCATTCCTAGACCGGCAAGGGAACTTGCTGTTCCAACAGGACAATGCACGTCCGCATGTATCCCGTGCCACCCAACGTGCTCTAGAAGGTGTAAGTCAACTACCCTGGCCAGCAAGATCTCCGGATCTGTCCCCCATTGAGCATGTTTGGGACTGGATGAAGCGTCGTCTCACGCGGTCTGCACGTCCAGCACGAACGCTGGTCCAACTGAGGCGCCAGGTGGAAATGGCATGGCAAGCCGTTCCACAGGACTACATCCAGCATCTCTACGATCGTCTCCATGGGAGAATAGCAGCCTGCATTGCTGCGAAAGGTGGATATACACTGTACTAGTGCCGACATTGTGCATGCTCTGTTGCCTGTGTCTATGTGCCTGTGGTTCTGTCAGTGTGATCATGTGATGTATCTGATCCCAGGAATGTGTCAATAAAGTTTCCCCTTCCTGGGACAATGAATTCACGGTGTCCTTATTTCAATTTCCAGGAGTGTAGCTAAGAAGCTCGGCGTTGCCTAGGTGTTTATTTGTAGCTGCGTCCCAGACTTCGTTCACGTAGAATATATTTCTGACTTACAAAACTCCTTTGCGTATAACGTCTTCTATAGTGTGATTGGGGACATGAACGAAGAGCTTGTTTTCTTCAAGTAGGGAGAACCAGAGGGCGCCATACGAAAAGCAACTGGCGCTGAGGTCCAGGCCCGCATCACGCAGCGTCTTGCCTTGTGGTTTGTTTATGGGCATGGCATAACACTAGCTCACAAGAAATCGTACACGGTTAAAGCGAACTGATAAGAGGGACCTCGACGTATGGGAATTTTAACTTAGCTTTCCACGTTGTATCTCGAAAAGAGACCCTTTGCCACACGTGTCTCTGCGTTATTCCCGTGTCGCAGGCTTTAAGATATTGCGCGTAAAGTTAATCTAGACGCATAACATTTAAATACTCGTTGTCCAGTTCTAAATACGCCTGATAACAGTCTATATGTCCATGGTTACATATTCGCCATCCATACATGTGCACCGGTCAACAAGCAACCACCTGCCGTCCTCTTATTATTATATGAAAATTTGCTGCTTGTCGACACAGTTGCTCTCGCAAAACCGTGGGCTCTAATCTCTCTCATTTTATCCTCATGGCCTCTTCGCGAGATATACGTAGGAGGGAGCAATATACTGCTGGACTCATCGGTGAAGGTATGTTCTCGAAACTTCAACAAAAGCCCGTGCCGAGCTACTGACCGTCTGTCCTGCAGAGTCCTCCACTGGAGTTTATCTATCACCTCCGTAACGCTTTCGCGATTACTAAATGATCCTGTGACGAAGCGCGCTGCTCTCCGTTGGATCTTCTCTATCTCTTCTATCAACACTATCTGGTACGGATCCCACACCGGTGAGCAGTACTCAAGCAGTGGGCGAACAAGTGTACTGTAACCTACTTCCTTAGTTTTCGGATTGCATTTCCTTAGGATTCTTCCAATGAATCTCAGTCTGGCATCTGCTTTACCGACGATCAACTTTATATGATCATTCCATTTTAAATCACTCCTAATGCGTACTCCCAGATAATTTATGGAATTAACTGCTTCCAGTTGCTGACCTGCTATATTGTAGCTAAATGATAAAGGATCTTTCTTTCTATGTATTCGCAGCACATTACACTTGTCTACATTCAGATTCAATTGTTGTACGGCAAAACAACAGATTTCACGGTATCCTTGGTTCTCAACTTGGCGCTTACGAGAACAGAAACTGTTTCTGTTTACAGATTAAAATTTGAAACTGTGTCCCGGACCGAGACTCGAACTCCGAACTTTGACTTTCGCGGGCAAGTGCTCTACCATATCAGCGCTCACTCCGCTGCAGAGTGAAAATCTCATTCCAGATTAAAATTTATCGACATTTGCGCAAAGAGTCTAGAGCACGGGAGGGCAACCGGCGGCCCATTGGTTTCAAGCCGGCCCGCGGAAGAAATTCTCAGAGTTACTCATAACTGTTTGTCACGTAGGATTAAAAAAAAAAATGGTTCAAATGGCTCTGAGCACTATGCGACTTAACATATGAGGTCATCAGTCCCCTACAACTTAGAACTAGTTAAACCTAACTAACCTAAGGACATCACACACATCCATGCCCGAGGCAGGATTCGAACCTGCGACCGTAGCGGTCGCGCGGCTCCAGACTGAAGCGCCTAGAACCGCTCGGCCACTTCGGCCGGATCACCTAGGATCGCCTATCTTATTGCCGTAATTGTTTTTCTGTTCTTTCTCGTATTAACATCAGTAAATAACTCCGTCCGTTATGGATGTATTAGGACTCTGCCGTTGTGAATATTCTTTCTTTACTAACTGTGTCGCAGAACTTGGCAACGGAAGTCTTAAAGACCGGTATTGTAAAACGTTTTAAGTAAAAATACAATCTTCACTACGCGTAAGTAGATGAAAGCATTGTAAGATGGAGTGAACATAAAATGAACGTAGTCTCAAAAAGCGTGTTTTGAACCATAATTTGTTGGCGTTCCGTGTCAGGAGAGCGCTCCTACCCTTATCGGTGCGTTACCCCACAGATATTAACGTCAAGGCCGATATAGTTTCGATTTTATGTACTAGGAGCGCTGCTGTCGCGTCACGTGACGAAGCGGTCCGCGAGCTTAAGTAAGTATATGAATCAGGCCTACAATCACCAAAGGTTGCCCGTGCTAGGCCTAGACCACTGAAAAGTGGTTCTATTGTTTAATGATGACGACGGGCTTCCCCTGTAACTTACGTTGTCCGTGATCTGCGAGCGATGGAAAAGTGGCAGTGATTTCCGAGTAAAGTAACGTCTCGAGGCAGCCAGAGGCTGGCTATAAAAACCAGAAGCCGTAAAAGGACGGGAATTATGGCTGGAGGTGCGCTTGCGAGTAATCGCTACAAGAAGGGACAAAGAGCGGCCGCGGAAGACACGGGAGCGACTTCTAGTCATTGTGTAATCACTGCCGGAGAGCGGCAAACACCGAGCCCTGCGGCTGCTTCCACGAAGTCGTGGCAATAAAGCGCGCGCAAGACGACGAGCAGCGGGCAGAAGACATACCGACTGCAGTTGCCTCTGTGTGCAACCGTTTCCACTACATTGTATTTTACAACTTCACGTAAAATGAGCTGTATAAGTAAGAATGGCGGTCAAATATTAGTCACTCACTGGAGACACAGTGCGTTGTCTTTTTAATGCCCTCAGGTCGGCGAGGAAGAGTGTCCACAAACTGATGATTACGTCCCTTAGAGCTTCCAAATTGTGCTGATGCCCAGTGCTGTGTTTCATGTGCTGGTCCAAATATTCCCATACATTATCTGTAAGGATAAGGTAGCATGCTTTGAGGGGGTGTCGCATGTGCGATAGGGTGCCAAACTAGGACTGTAAGTGTGCAGCCCTTGGAACAAGGCTGTTGGCTTGCAGGAACATTCGGTCAGTTAGGCACTTCTTGAATGAATGAATGACATGAATAGCCGTCTCAGATTGTTTCCAGATGATGCTGTCATTTACCGTCTTGTAAAGTCATCAGATAATCAAAACGACTTGCAAAATGATTTAGATATCTGTATGGTGCGAAAAGTGGCAGTTGACCCTGAATAAGGAAAAGTGTGAAGTTATTCACAGGAGTACTAAAAGAAATCAGCTAAATTTCGATTACGCGCTAAGTCACACAAATCTGAAGGCTGTAAATTCAACTAAACACTTAGGGATTACAATTACAAATAACCTAAATTGGGACGATCACATAGATAATATTGTGGGTAGAGCAAACCAAAGACTGCGATTCACTTAGAGGGTGCAACACGTCTACCAAAGAGACTGCTTACACCACGCTTGTCCGCCCTATTCTGGAGTATTGCTGTGCGGTGTGGGATCCGCATCAGCTGGGACTGACAGATGACATCGAAAAAGTACAAAGAAGGGCAGCTCGTTTTGTGTTATTGCGAAATAGGGGAGACAATGCCACAGACATGATACGTGAATTGGAGTGGCAATCATTAAAACAAAGGCGTTTGTCGTTACGACGGGATCTTCTCATGAAATTTCAATCACGAGTTTTCTCCTCCGATTGGGATTACATTCTGTTGGCACCCACCTACAAAGGGAGAAATGATCATCACGATAAAATAAGAAAAATCAGGGCTCGCACAGAAAAATTTAAGTGCTCGTTTTTCCCGCGCGCCGTTCGAGAGTGGAACGGTAGAGAGACACCTTGAACGTGGTTCACTGAACCCTCTGCCAGGCACTTTATTGTCAATAGCACAGTAATCACGTAGATGTAGATGTGGAACGTGTCGAAATAGCAAACGTACGAGACTTATAGATAAGTAAATAAAAAATTAGAAATAATACATGCTGGAGGAAGGGCATCATTTTATCAACAAATAAATATCCTGGTTTATGTTCCGGTGAACAGGAATTACTAGGCACAAGTCGTGGTACAATAAACACTCCCAAAACATCATAGAACCACCTTCGGCCTGTACTACGAGACCGCGCTGAAGAAGTGATGCATCTCAATTTTTTTTTTTATTATGTTCTCAATATCGACTGAGGAATTACATGTCATGCATATTACTGGGTAGACTTTCCCGCTTCGTTGGTGCAAATTGTAACCCTGTGCCCTTAGAGGACTCCTAATTGTAGCCTGTAACATGCTGTTGTGTGACGTAACTATGACGCTGCGTGAGAAACAGCTTGCCCTAATCGAGTTTCGAATTCGAAAAGTTCGTCCACACGTGAACCACCCTCTCTTTACCCGGCGGACTTGTGTCGAGGTCCAGTGAGCCGGCCAGTCTGTAGATGGTTTTTAGGCAGTTTTCCATCTGCCTCGGCAAATGCTGACTGATTCCCCTTATTCCGCCACAGCTACACTATGTCGGCGATTGCTGCGCAAACAAGTACTCGACGTACGGGTACACCGCCATTAATCTACCACGCAAGCATAGGGATTAAACTCGTCTGGTGTAAGACGTTAGCTGGGGGGGAGGGGGTCCACCGGGGGCCGGACCACACAATAACCCTGAAAGAGTGGTTCGGTGTGGGGCGGCGGAGGGGTGAAGTGGACTGCGGTAGTCGTCGTGGGGTTGTGGACCACTGCGGCTGCGGCGGGGACAGAGCCTCTCCGTCGTTTCTAGGCCCCCGGTTAACATACGTACAATACAGTAAAATACAATACCCTACCTTTCAGCACGAGCGCTGCGTCATCCGCAACAATCCGACGCCTTGGGTTCACCCTCATCCACCATCCTACATACAGTCCAGACTTGGCCCTATCAGATTTTCATCTGTTGCCAGAACTTAAAAAAGACATTCGTGGACTTCACTTTGATGGTGATGAAGCGGTGCAGGTAGACGTAAGGTTGTGGCTCCGTGAACAAAGTCAAACATTCTACATTCATGGTATCAAAAATGGTTCAAATGGCTCTGAGCGCTATGGGACTCAACTGCTGTGGTCATAAGTCCCCTAGAACTTAGAACTACTTAAACCTAACTAACCTAAGGACAGCACACAACACCCAGCCATCACGAGGCAGAGAAAATCCCTGACCCCGCCGGGAATCGAACCCGGGAACCCGGGCGTGGAAAGCGAGAACGCTACCGCACGACCACGAGATGCGGGCCATTGATGGTATCAAGAACCTGGTCTCTCGTTGGGAGAAATGTGTTCGTCGCCAGGACGTCATGTTGTGAAATAAATAAGTAAACATGAAAAGTAAAGAGGTGGAATTTTAATAAAATTTTACTTATTTAAAGAGCTCTAAGATTTCAGATTCATAGGAAGAATCTTAAGGAAATGTAACTCATCCGCGAAGGGAGTGTCTTATAAGTAGACGGCGGATTTTAGGTAAAAACCTACTTTGTTCCTGAGTTCCTATTTGCATAAAAATTTGTACTTATGCGTTTCATGACTATTTACACTAATAGCGTTAATTCTATAGGACCTGAAAAAGCCTATTTCGACGTTAGTGCCTATTTTTGGCTATTTCGGCTTTAATATCCTAAAAAGTGCCTATTTCATCATATAAGACAGTGGCTCCAAGTTTTTCCACACTATACGACAGATGGAAAAAAATATTTTCTGCCCGGCGTGCAGCAAGGTGGCTAGTCGATACGCGCTCATGCTTCGTATTTGCCTCACACTTCGGTCTTTGTTTATATCGCTATCCCTGTTAATACCAAATACTCTTTATAGGTGTTTTATTATTCATATGTAAAAAATAGATCACGGATCGTTAGGCTAAAACATATTTTTTTTTCTCCTAAGCTCCAATTTGCATATAAGTTGGTACTTATGCGTTTCATGACTAACTAAACTGAATACCGTTAGTTCTATAGGACCTAAAGTTGCATATTTCGACGTTGACGCCTAATTTTGCCTATTTCGGCATCAAAATCCTAAAAAGTACCTATTTCGTTAGTCTGACATAGAGTTCTTGTGTTTTCAAAGAAAGGAAGTAAACTTAAGACTTTACGTCTCGTGGAAGTCGAAGGTCGTTAAAGACTGTTTACATTTCCTTTGATTGCCTTACTACCAACAGCACTTCGCACGGTTGAATGGTCATCCATCCAAGTACGTACCGAGCGCGACAGTGCGTAACTTCGGTGAGCGAATGGGAACCGGTCAAAGATTTGCATTACACATTAGAATCGAACGTGGGAGTACTAAATGTTATATTTGAAAATATTTCGTTTGTAGGATTCTGGCCAGCTGTGTATTTTCGCAAAGAAACGGTTTCATAGGCCTTAAGCTGAGCACGGATTACAAAATCACGTCAATCGTAGACGCCCTCTATAGCTAAATTACTGCCCTTCGCACATTTTCTCGCCGCTGTCTACAGGCAGTCCTATCAAACTACTCTGTTTCGTGAAAGGTATTATACGTGAATTTTCCGGTTCGAAAAATTATTTGCCAGTAGTGAGATGTTTTCATCTGAAGCACCGGTAGATTCCATTCGCTTGTTCAGAAGGGGCGGCCATCTGTCAGGTGCCATACGTCTAGCCAAAAAAAAAAAAAAAAAAAAAAAAAAAGTCATCGTTCCCTTTTTCCCAGCGAAAACAAATCAGTACACTGTGTAGCGACCGACGTGTTAAGTGTTACGGTACTGACGTTCTAAGTGCAAAATAAATTCTAGTTTCTGTGTGGGAATATTGCGCCATGCTCAAAACAGCTAGTTCAAAGTCTACTCATATAAGGCAGTGGCTGCAAGATTTTCCGCATTATACAACAGATGGGAAAATTATTTTCTGCCAAGCATGCAACAAGGAGGTTAGTTGATGTTTTTCTTAGACTTCTTATTTTCCTGTCACTTAGGATTCTTTTTTATCGCTATCCTTTGGTAAAACGAAATACTCTTTATATGCGATTCTAAACTGCATTTCCCTTTTCTCTCGTACTAGGTTTCGAGTGTTAAGAAATCTCACTTAACTCAGTATGCAGATGGAATCGCACATAAAGCGATGTTGAACGAAAGTCAAAATTGGATCAAACTCTTTTAACCAATAAATCTGGTGAATCCTCCGAAAAAACAAGTGCTGCAGTGATTTGTGTCATGCACTTGTGGCAGCAAACATCCCCTTTCGGAAACTATAAAACCTTATTTTCAGAGGTTTTGTTGAGAAGTACTGCCATCAGTCTATTCCTGCAGAGTCAACTGTACGTAAGAATTATGTGGATTCAGCTTAAATTGCACAGAATCCGAGAAGATGTTGGAGAATCTTGTATATGGATTTCTGTGGATGAAACCACTGACAGTCTTGGCCGTTACATTGCAAACCTGATTATTGGCAAGCTAGATCCAGATGCTCCATCCAGGGCTCATTTGATTTGCTCAAAACAGCTTGCAGAAACTAACCAACAAACAATAGCACAGTTTGTGAACAAAGGGCTTAAGGTGCTATACCCAAACGGAGTGGATTCCCTGATGCTGCTGCATATATGATAGCAGCGTTTCGACTATTAAAATTATTCTACCCATTGATGCTGCACGTAACTTGTGTATTGCATGGGATCAACCGCATAGCAGAGCAAGTAAGGCTATAATTTCCTAAAGTAAATAAAGTAATATCTATGGTGAAGAAAATTTTTGTTAAGGCACCATCAAGAATACACGCATTCAAAGAACAGCTTCCAGATGTCCCATTGCCGCCAGAGCCTGTTGTCACCCGCTGGGGCACGTGGCTGATAGCGGCAGAATACTGTAGTATGCATCTCTCAGCTGTCCAGGAGGTGTTTGAAAATATACCGGAGGATGCTGCATCCGTAACTGCAACAATGGAGTTACTCAAAGATTCTTCTTTAAAACGGGACTTATCTTACATTAGGGCCCACTACACATTTATGGCAAGAATAATTTCACAATCAGAAGGCTCACGGAGACCTATCTACGACAATATTTCTTTGCTTGAAGAAGTCAAAATGAAAATTAATGAAGCGCCAGGTGAAGTAGGGGAAAAAGTACGGGCAAAAATGCAAACGGTTTTGCAGAAGAACACTGGCCTGAAGGAAATGTGTGCAGCTGCCGACATACTTAGTGGAAAATCCAGCACTCCTGACTACAGCATTCCTGTCCAACATGTGCCGAAAATGAAGTACGCCCCTGTTACAGCTGTTGACGTAGAACGTTCTTTTTCAGCGTATAAATTGATTCTGACTGACAAGCGCCACAGTTTTTCACTAGAAAACCTAGAAAAGATTTTGGTTATTTATTGTGAAGCCAACTATGGTCGGAATATGCGAAACTAGGAATGTATTAATTAAACCATTGCCACATCTTTTTTACGGAGATCTTTATCTTGCAGGAACTCAAAAATATTTGGAGTTATGTTCAGCATTGATGTTGTAGATTGCTATGCTCTGTAACAGTGTAAATATTCATTTTCCTTGTTTTAATGAGTAATAAGATGTTCATACTGTCAACACTGTGTATTTTAATTTATTTTTATTTTCTCTGCATCATTTTTATTAGAGCCTATTTTAGGTTTTATATAGCCTAAATGAACTACTGAAGGAGCCTATTTTAGGTGCCTAAAACACACTTCTTTACGACCTAAAAATCCGTGGTCTACTTATAAGGCGCTTGTTCGACCGATTCCTGAGTGTTGTTCGTCTATCTGGGATGCCTAAAAGATCCAACGAAGAGCAGCACGTTTCTTCACAGGATCGTTTAGTCGGCACGAGAGAGTCACGGAGATGCTCAACAAACACCATTGGCAGACGTTACAAGAGAGGCGTTGCGTATCACACAGAGATTTACTATTGAAATTTCGAGAGAGCATTTTCCTGGAAGAGTCGGACAACATATTAGTTTCCCCATCCCCCCTCCCCCTCCACACACACACACACACACACACACACACACACACACACACACGTCTCTCGTAATGACCATGAGGAGAAAATTCGAGAAATTAGAGCCAACATAGAGGCTTACCGACAGTCATTCTTCCCACGCCCTGTTCGGGTGGCGTGTGACATAGAGTTGGAGGTTTCAGTTAGTGGTAGGAAAAGTACCCTCCGCCACACACTATTAGGTGCGCTTGCGGAGTACGATGTTGATGTAGATGAGTCCCCCAACAAGGATAAAGGCGGGAAGACTTCAAGAGAATCGCCTAGGCGTAGGCATAGGCATGCAATTCGCCTAAACCCAATCGCATGGAATAGAACACTAATTCACATGAAAGAACTGAAAATTGGCCCCGGACACCCACCGAATATATGGATTAGGATCTTAAAGAACGACCTGAAGACGGTGGGACTGCACTCTGAAATACGTAGCGAATGACGTTAACAAGACTAGAAGGGCCGACGGCAAGAAGCACGGGATAAAAGACACGGAAGAAGGAGAGACCGTTTGCAGAGTGTACGCTGCGGACTGGGGGTACCAGTAGCCGCTGCGAAGGCTGACCTTGGCCGACCGCGCCGGCACTTTGCGCCGCCTCGCGGACGCCTGGAGTGCTGGAGTGCTGCGCACACCGCTAATCGTGTTTGCTCCTGGAGCGCTCCTCCCAACTTGCGGAATCGCAAGTGCCGCGCCGCGCCACTAAAGGACGCGACTTGCTAACAGGTGTCAGCCGCCTCTCCTCGTAACCGACACTCTGCCGTCTAACCCTTTTTGCTCGCTCTCGGAGAATCTTCGATTTCGCTTCACCCCGGAGCAGCAAAGTAAGAAGGTCTAGTGATTCTTCCCGTCTGAGCATCTGGAGCGTCCCTAGAACACTTTACGGTCCACTCAGTATTGTGCAAAGGAACCAATACTCCGGCGGCAGCCTTCTCGTTAGGAGCAACAACGTGGTAGGAGAATGTGCACCACTTGATGTGTTTCCTACAGTTACGCTGTAGGGGCGTAATTCGGTAGCTGCATGTATACGTGTGACAACACGAAATACGTTGTCCTACAGCCAGCTGATGGTAATCACTTTTGTTCTGCCTGGCCTTGTCTACGTGGTGTTTCTTGTCGCCATGGACTTAATGATGCAGGTATTCCGGTGCGCCTTCATACAGTACAAGTATACACAAGCTGATCATACGTATTAGAACGCGTCATAGTGGCCAGTAATATGGGTTGTGTCCACCCTTCGCCTTTACATTGCCTTCAGCTCTGCTGGGGACACTTTCGATGAGGTGTCTGAATGTTTGTGGAGGAGTAGCATCTCATTTTTCCTCAAGAGCCGAAACTCTGGGGTCTGGAGAGAAGCCGACGTCCTCACTCATCCCAGAGGTGTTCCACTGGGTTCACGTTGGGACTGTGGGCAGGACAGTCAATTTCAGGAATGTTATTGCCCACAAACCATTCTCTCACAGATGCCGTCTTATGGCACGGGGCGCTGTGGTGCTGACACAACCAATCATCGCCTCCAAAGTGTTACGGAGTACACAGTGCTGTGATTTGTGTTCACATCCATCCGCAGTGAGTGTTTTCAGGAGCGCAATAAGGTGACCACACCCTAACCACAAAGTACACCTTCATACCGTAACACCACCACCTCTCGACTACACTGTTGGCCCTACAAATGATCGCAAGTAACGTTCAGTAGGCCTCCCTCGGGCATGTGTGTGTGTGTGTGTGTGTGTGTGTGTCTGTGTGTGTGTGTGTGTGTGTGTGTGTGTGTGTGTGTGTGTGTGTTTTAACTTATGGGACTTAACTGCTAGGGCCATCAGTCCCTAAGCTTACACTCTGCTAAACCTATCCATGATTGCAGCGCCTGCGACCGCTCGGCTATCCCGCGCGGCTGTGTGGTGTTCTTAGCATAAGTTACTTTAAGTATTGTGTAAATCTTAGGACCGATGACCTCAGCAGTTTGGTCCCTTTGGAATTCACACACATTTTTGAACGTTCACTAGCCATTCGCCAAACCAAAACCCTTCTATCAGCTTGCCATAAGGCGCAGCGGGATTTTATCACTTCGAATCTCTCGTTTGCAGTCATCCGATATGTAGTTGTGTCGCTCTTTACACCCCTGAAGCTTCGCCTAACATTCAGTAGAGAAACGTTTGCCTTATGCGGAGCTGCTCGCCCATTATACCTAATTATTCGCTCGACCATTATACCTAGTTATTCGTAACTCCTTACACACAGTGGTTGTGCCAGGTGCGCTCCTGGAACACGGTAGCATTCTCGAACTCACGAGCCATTGCTTCCGCTGATTTCCTGCGACCTTTTACAACAGCTGTCCTCCTAGCCTATCCCCGATGCTATTCAATCTGTATATTGAGCAAGCAGTAAAGGAAACAAAAGAAAAATTCGAAGTTGGCATTAAAATCCATGGAGAAGAAATAAAGACTTTAAGGTTCGCCGATGACATTGTAATTCTGTCAGGGACAGCAAAGGGCCTGGAAGAGTAGTTGAACGGAATGGACAGTGTCTCGAAAGGAGGATATAAGATGAACATGAACAAAAGCAAAACTACGAGTAGGATAATGGAATGTAGTCGAATTAAGTCGGGTGATGCTGAGGGAATTAGATTAGGAAATGAGACACTTAAAGTAGTAAATGAGCTTTGCTATTTGGGGAGCAAAATAACTGATGATGGTCGAAGTAGAGAGGATATAAAATGTAGACTGGCAATGGCAAGGAAAGCATTTCTGAAGAAGAGAAATTTGTTAACATCGAGTATAGATTTAAATGTTAGGTAGTCGTTTCTGAAAGTATTTGTATGGAAGTGAAACATGGACGATAAATAGTTTAGAGAAGAAGAGAATAGAAGCTTTCGAAATGTGGTGCTACAGAAGAATGCTGAAGATTAGATGGGTGGATCACATAACTAATGAACAGGTATTGAATGAAATTGGAGAGAAGAGAAATTTGTGGCGCAACATGACTAGAAGAAGGGATCGGTTGGTAGGACTTGTTCTGAGGGATCAAGAGTTCACCAATTTAGTATTGGAAAACAGTGTGGAGGGTAAAAATCGTAGAGGGAGACCAAGAGATGAAAACACTAAGCAGGTTCAGAAGTATGTAGGCTGCAGTAGATACTGGGAGATGAAGAAGCACAGGACACAGTTGCATGGAGAGCTGCTGCATCAAACCAGTCTCAGGACTGAAGACCACAACAACAACAAACAACCCTCCACAGTGCTCGACGGTCCCTGTCCTTCGGTACACGAGGTTGCCTGGTCTTGGTTTAGTTGTTGTTGTTCCTTCGCGTTTCCGCCTTGACAGTCACGTCGCTAACAGTTTATTGCCGAGCGACGGAAGTGATTTATTTAGCTTCCCGCACTATATTTTCTAACCCAATGAAATAAATGCGTTTTTGGATGACCACTTTGATAAAATAAGACTGGCTCCCATTCTCTGAGTGATACGAATATACGCAAATGATAATGAACAGAAGATGGTTTCCGACTTTTTGTAAGTACACAGCTATTATTTTGCTGTAATATCCGAATCGGACAAATTTTTTACAGCAGTTGCTTTCCTACTTACAGTTCTCTCTCTCTCTCTCTCTCTCTCTCTCTCTACTACGAGGGTTGTCCAGAAAGTAAGTTCCGATCGGTCGCGAAATGGAAACCACTGGGAAAATCTGGTAAAGCTCCGCACAGATGTGTTGGGCAGTGTCTCTAGTATGCCCGTCGATCCTGTCGCGTCGCTCTCTTCAGTTCTGAGTGAGCAAAAATGTTCAAATGTGTGTGAAATCTTATGGGACTTATCTGCTTAGGTCATCAGTCGCTAAGCTTATAGACTACCTAACCTTAATTATCCTAAGGACGAACACACACACCCATGCCGAGAGAGGACTCGAACCTCCACCGGGACCAGCCGCACAGTCGGTGTCTGCAGCGCCTAAGACCGCTCGACTAATCCCGCGCGGCTCTGAGTGACAGTAAGCAAGTAAAGATGCGTAGGGAATAGCGTCTCCCGCCAAGTATGAGGGCCTGGTTAGAGATTTCGCCTGTGTCATGCAGCCCACATGACACACCTGTCGAGCAGTTCCTTCTTCCTGCCAATTCTCGGCGGCACACTGCAGGGGCAATGGAGACGCTCCTGCAGCGTTTCCGATGAGAAGTGTCTGATCACCCACAATACAGTCCGTAATTGGCTCCCCCTGAGTCTCATTTCTGCTCACAGGAACCGCTGGCTATGAAGACGAAATTTTTCCACAGACAACGAGCTGCAGACCAGTGCAGGTAACTGGCCGAAAGCACAGCCGGCTGCTTTCTATGATGAGGAAATTGGAAAGTTGATACAACACTACGACAAAACTCGAAGTTGGAGCGGCGAATATGTGTAGAAGTAGGTGGAAGGTGTACCTAACTGTTGCAAATAAAACGTTTCTGGTTTTCACTGTGGTTTCCATTTCGCAACCGATCGGAACTTACAGGGTGTTTCAAAAACGACCGGTATATTTGAAACGGCAATAAAAACTAAACGAGCAGCGATAGAAATACACCGTTTGTTGCAATATGCTTGGGACAACAGTACATTTTCAGGCAGACAAACTTTCGAAATTACAGTAGTTACAATTTTCAACAACAGATGGCGCTGCGGTCTGGGAAACTCTATAGTACGATATTTTCCACATATCCACCATGCGTAGCAATAATATGGCGTAGTCTCTGAATGAAATTACCCGAAACCTTTGACAACGTGTCTGGCGGAATGGCTTCACATGCAGATGAGATGTACTGCTTCAGCTGTTCAATTGTTTCTGGATTCTGGCGGTACACCTGGTCTTTCAAGTGTCCCCACAGAAAGAAGTCACAGGGGTTCATGTCTGGCGAATAGGGAGGCCAATCCACGCCGCCTCCAGTATGTTTCGGATAGCCCAAAGCAATCACACGATCATCGAAATATTCATTCAGGAAATTAAAGACGTCGGCCGTGCGATGTGGCCGGGCATAAACCACGAGGTGTTCGCAGTGTCGTCTAAGGCAGTTTGTACCGCCACAAATTCACGAAGAATGTCCAGATAGCGTGATGCAGTAATCGTTTCGGATCTGAAAAATGGGCCAATGATTCCTTTGGAAGAAATGGCGGCCCAGACCAGTACTTTTTGAGGATGCAGGGACGATGGGACTGCAACATGGGGCTTTTCGGTTCCCCATATGCGCCAGTTCTGTTTATTGACGAAGCCGTCCAGGTAAAAATAAGCTTCGTCAGTAAACCAAATGCTGCCCACATGCATATCGCCGTCATCAATCCTGTGCACTATATCGTTAGCGAATGTCTCTCGTGCAGCAATGGTAGCGGCGCTGAGGGGTTGCCGCGTTTGAATTTTGTATGGACAGAGGTGTAAACCCTGGCGCATGAGACGAATCGTGGACGTTGGCGTCATTTGGACCGCAGCTGCAACACGGCGAACGGAAACCCGAGGCCGCTGTTGGATCACCTGCTGCACTAGCTGCGCGTTGCCCTCTGTGGTTGCCGTACGCGGTCGCCCTACCTTTCCAGCACGTTCATCCGTCACGTTCCCAGTCCGTTGAAATTTTTCAAACAGATCCTTTATTGTATCGCTTTTCGGTCCTTTGGTTACATTAAACCTCCGTTGAAAACTTCGTCTTGTTGCAACAACACTGTGTTCTAGGCGGTGGAATTCCAACACCAGAAAAATCCTCTGTTCTAAGGAATAAACCATGTTGTCTACAGCACACTTGCACGTTGTGAACAGCACACGCTTACAGCAGAAAGACGACGTACAGAATGGCGCACCCACAGACTGCGTTGTCTTCTATATCTTTCACATCACTTGTAGCGCCATCTGTTGTTGAAAATTGTAACTACTGTAATTTCGAAAGTTTGTCCGCCTGAAAATGTACTGTTGTCCCAAGCATATTGCAACAAACGGTGTATTTCTATCGCTGCTCGTTTAGTTTTTATTGCCGTTTCAAATATACCGGTCATTTTTGAAACACCCTGTACTTTCTGGACAACCCTCGTATTTAAAAAAGATAAGAAACAAAAAGGGGACTAGTAGCGGTGCCTCATTGTGGATTACCGCTTGGACGCCACAGAGAAGCAATATCTGAAGTTGTCCACTCATGTCTTTGCACAGCGCTGCAATTAGCTGGAAGCTTTCCAAAGTTGGGCTAGTACCAAATATACCGGTCGCGCCTAACTGTAAGGGTTCTGCAACTTGCATGACGCAGCAGCCGTTCGGTTTGTCGTAGTCTCGGTGGCAGGCGTTCGACGTCCTGAAGAACAGCTAAACGCGACGAGCTTAGTCGTACGCGTTACACGGTGCTTGAACCAGAGAGTGGTGGCTGTCTTCAGCGAGGAACCAGTCTAGCTTTAATCTGTCAAACAGACGTCCACTCAAGGTAAATAAAGATGGAGGAGATGTTGCCTACACTACTGGCAAAATTTCCAAAACCTAACGTTCGTGCGACAGTCACTAAATCGACCCTGATACGCCGATCTAGCTGTTACGCGAGGACCATAAAGCTGAAGTAAGAGTTATATGGATAGATGCCAAGTCCCAACCACTAGACACTGCTAACATACTGTATTACGCTAGGTTTGCATGTAGCGGATGTGTGGAGTGGTGAAAAGTGGTTGAAGTCGCAGTTATTCTATTTCACGGAGAGCCTCAATTTCTCTGTTTTCAGCACTACTTAGTGCAGTGGACGGTCGACGGGTGTACATGCTCGGTGTAGTCTAGTGGGTGTGTATGACCGTGTCCCTCTAGCAAAGAGAGTGTGGCTTCAGCATTCGTATAGGAACTGGACTTCTTCCGCAGCCAATGGCATTAAAACAGGCAGTGGCGTTACCATCCCTTCAGCAGTTTCTACAGCCTCTGGATCGTTTCTTTCTGAGTGACGCCAACGATATGTAAGAGGAAATCTCAATGAGGAATGCCACTCCATCGGGACCATCCGACCGCCGTGTCATCCTCAGTGGAGGATGCGGATAGGAGGGGCGTCGGGTCAGCACCACTCTCCCGGTCGTTATGATGGTATTCTTGACCGGAGCCGCTACTGTTCGGTCGAGTAGCTCCTCAATTGGCATCACGAGGCTGAGTGCACCCCGAAAAATGTCAACAGCGCATGGCGGCCTGGATGGTCACCCATCCAAGCGCCAACCACGCCCGACAGCGCTTAACTTTGGTGATCTCACGGGAACCGGTGTATACACTGCGGCAAGGCCGTCGCCCGTCAATGAGGAACACGATGTTGGTATTTAGTAACTAAGTAATTCTCATTGTTCCGTGACCGAACATAAGACCTCGTGTGAAAAATGTGCCTGGCTGTTGCCTGCTTTAGTTAGTTTATATTGAGCGCCAATCGAAGCGAGATTTGCTAAAGATGGCACATATGTGCTGAAACATGGCTACCTGAGAAAGGAAGGAAAAGTCTGTTATGCAAAAAGCGGTGTTACAGGAACCATAACAACTTAAAAACAGCTGCCTCGTAGTCGCACCGAAAATCGATTTCCATTGAAACCTAGTTATTAAGACGTTTCTCGCAGAATGTCTGTACTGTGCATCGTGTACCTCAGGAACTTTATTTTACTATACATCGTAAATTAATCAAGTTTCCCACGTCTGTGCGTCGCATTACAACACACGCGCTAAGTGTTTGGTAACATCTCTTTTGAATATACGTAAAGGCGGTCAATTGTTGATGTAAAATCGTCACTTCCATTTATGGAATGTAGTTTCCGATTTAATGTGAATGGCTTTACAGTGTACGTTGTAGAATATGTCCCATAAGCTCCGCCTGGCGGCGGTTGACTTTTTTATCAATGTAGTTCCCTGTCTCACGCAACTGTCTCTCCACTTATTCAAGGTAACTGCCTAACAACTTGTAATCCACTTTCTCTGCTCTATTATGTGAGTGTACTGTCAGCTTATTTAAGGAGAAAGAAACATGATACTTTATTAATGTTCTCATACTTATTTTATACAGTGATGAGCCGAAAACATTACGAGCAGCTGCTTAATAGCTTAATAGCCCATCCTTGGAATGCAATGCGATTCTGCGTTTTATGGATTCTGTAAGCCCTTGGTATGTTCCCGGAGGTATGGCTACGCACAGGTCAAGCAGTTCCCGTCGATTACAGGCTATTGGCTTGTGGGCGTGGAGCTTGCGTCTGATGGCGTCCCATATTTGTTCAATTGAGTTTAGATCAGACGAATTTGCTGGCCTAGACTTCAACATGAGATCACTGTTATGCTACCCAAACCACTGGAGCACAAATCTGGCCATGTGGCACACGCAGTTACCCTGCTGGAAAATCCCGTCACCGTCAAGGAAGACATCGAGCAACAAGAGATGCAGCTGGTCTGCCGTACGCTGAGGTAACACAAGTCATGGAATACCGATAGCTTCTCATAGTCCTATCACACGAACTCGCTGAAGCTTAGTGACCTGTTGATAAATGCGTCGCCGTCGTCGTCGCCGTCTTAAAGTGATTCTAGACTACCTCAACTCTCAGTACGTCCAATCTTAAAGGTATCTAGCGCTCACGACCGTTGCAGCTCGTATTTAAAGCAAAACTGATTCGCATATTCATTGAGGCGCTACTAGCAGCAACCTTTTGCGACTGACGCGAAATCTGAATAGACGTCGTCTTTCAGACGTGGCGTAGGCGTCATCTTTTAGCTGTAGAAACATGCCTACCAACTTCCGTGTTACTCGCACAACTCCACTTTGGTGTTGGGATTTGTTCCCCGTGTAACCTCCCCCTCACTTATCGACCTTAATGACAGTGAAAAATTAAACCGCGTGTACCTAATGGAAATTTGGGAAAAGCAATCGTCACCGAAGTTAATCTGTCGGTAAAGAGGGAGGAAAGGGTTACATCTATGTTGAAAGGAAAAATGCAAATGAAACTGGTGGAAATTAATTTTGAAAAGGGGTAAAGTTAATAAAGAAAGTAAATGTGCGGCCGTTACGTTAACAATTAACTAGCGGTAATTAGATATTTGAGATTTGGGGGAAATCACGGTCGCCAGTCCTAAGGACAATTATTATAGTAACTGAAAAAGAAAGGTTATTACACATATAATTAGCACTAGAAGCGTGGCAACTGAAGGTTGACACGTGTAGTGTGAAAACTGAAAGTTTGTCAGAAGTAATAAATTTCGCTACACTCTGACTTAATTTAGCAAAATAATTAATAAAACCGGAAAATCGAAAGTTAATTTAGTGACTGAAGTTAATAGTGAGCTTTCTTTCTGAAGCACATCGAAATCCAGTAAAATACGGTTAGTCTTGGACTACCTCAACAATCATTTCAAAAGCAACTTGACTCTACGCAATTTAGAAACAAGAGATTTAACTTTGAACTTGAATTAAATGATTCTGAACAATTAACAATAGTAAAATTTAGTACGTACCAAGCTGAGCTGCAGTCACAGGAAAGCTAAAATATGCTAACAAAACTCGCACTCTTAATTTGTGCTCGTGTAATCTAAATATTGTAGCCAGCTATGAATACTTTAACTGAACTTTGAAATTAAAGCAGTGAAATCTAATTATATTATTTTAATGCTGGCGTTTGAATTTCAACGACACTCGGGTTCATTTCGGAAAAGGAAGGGACCCTGCTTGGCAATGCAATTGGGACAATGAGCAACAAAGGTTCATGCTAAGTTGCTGTAATTTTGCGAGGCAAATGGAACAATTTGAAAAGCTGAGGTCTGCCATACAGTTCTGAAACTTTACGTGCTTTTAGTCTTCCTTGTTGGTTGATTGAAGGTTTGAAGCCGTCGATCGAGGAGGTGGCGACAGTCACTCATTGTCGGCCGTCGCTGTTGCAGAAGCTGGATGTTGGCGCGCCTTCTTCTCAACACGGTCACCAGACGAAACGGGCTCTTGATGTGCGGCAGCTAATGCTTCCCGTCCGCGACACCATGTCAGAAACTATCATCGCAAGTCGAGCGCAATTACATGCTGCCAAACCCCGAAAGCGCGGCAACTCGCGGGAGCTACACACAACACACCTGCTCCACTCGCTACTCCAGCCAGACTCTCTCTGCCCGCGCTCCACGCGGCAGAGTTCCCACTACCAAAGATCCTACACACTTTGATTCTTCACACGACCTATCGATGTAATCGTTCGATAGCAGATTTCCCTAGGCAAGACCCAGCGTAAAATACAAATAATATTTACGAAACAAATACATCGACATAAATGCATAAATATATATATATATATATATATATATATATATATATATATATATATATATATATACAAATAGTAAAACAAGTACAATATGTAAAGACACAGAAATGTCATATATTCAGTTAACAAAAATAAGCAAAACAAATTTATAGTACAATAGATGGAAATAGGAGGATATGCATTTCCGGCGTTACACCCGTCATTGTATCCATGAGTGTGTCAAAACGTGTTATTAATAAAAGGTGTGCACACGACATAGACAGGAATCATTCATATAAACTTTAAGCCCTTAAATAAACGTGAAATGCGATTATCGTCTGCCTGTGCTGTGCAGTAACATGGCGTATTTCTACGGGGTGTTCAAAGAGTCTCTCCGAAGTGCTGTATGATTGTTAGCTGCGCGTGCCGTATGATTGTTCGCCTGCCTGGGTTACTTCCCTTCTAGTGGACTCTCCCAGCATTCCACTGTTTCGTTTATCTCAGCCAGCGTCAGTAGCATTGTTGATGTGTGTCGTCACGTGTTGACGTGAACGTTTAGTTCCTTTGTTCGTTTGTTTCGTTTTTATCACTGTTAAAATACTAACGTATGTTTTTAGTGGAACAGGTGTTCAAAGCTGGCGGTAAATACACAGTTTCAGTTCGTCAAACATTTAATTCAGTTTTCCCGGAGACATCACTCCCACATCGCAATACTGTACGAGATCGGATTAACAAATTTTGAAGTACGGGTTCAGTGACAGATGCTCCGAGAAGGGGTCGTCCTAGCGTTTTGTCTGAGGATAAACTGCTCGATATTTCCAATAAAATGTCCACGAGTCCGAACAAGTCAGTTAGAAAACTCGCTCAGGAATTCGATGTTAGTGTCGGAACGGCCCACACAGCTGTAAGGAAAAAATTAGAACTTTTCCCATACACAAGTGACAGTGGTGGAAGAACTGAAAAATACTGATCATGGCAAGAGACTGCATTACTGTCAATGGTTCAAAAATGTCGTTCAACAAAATGGAAGGGACATTCTTAATGAAACGTTTTTCACTGATGAGGCGGGGTTACATTTCTCCGGGTACGTGAACTCGCAAAATTCTCGTATGTGGAGTACTGCAAATCCACTGTGTATTCATGAGGAACCACTTCATTTGTGAAAATAGGAGTTTGGATTGCATTTTCTAGACGTCGGATTGTGGGTCCCGTATTTTTCAACGAAACAATAAACCCACAAAGATAGTGCAGTACTATTCTGTACCTATTCATAGGAGAACGTGTGTTAAGTGAAAAACTGAACGGTGATTTCCAACAAGATGGTGGAACCGCGCAACAGCTCGCGTTTCCATGTCGCTGCTCGCTCATATTTTTGATGATCTCATAATTTCACACGGACTTTGGCCTCCACGATCGCCTGACCTAACACCACCTGACTTTTTCTTCTGCGGTGCAGCGAAAGCAACTGTCTATAAAAACCGTCCAAAATCCCTCGATTAATTGAAAACTGCAATATCCATTTTCACTGCTTGTGTTAGAAAAAAAAATGTTACAGGTTGTGTTTGGAAACATGATTAGACGAATCGAATTGTGTGTTCAACAACAGGGGGGATACTTTGAAGATTTAATGTGAAAATTTGTAAGCGAGAATGGATGACTGGGTGTTGTGTGATGTCCTTAGGTAAGTTCTAGGGGACTGATGACCATAGATGGTAAGTCCCATAGTGCTCAGAGCCATTTGAACCATTTTGTAAGTGAAAATGAATATTCAATAAATTAGTAACTTGTATTTCACTGAGTTTCATTTCCGTATATTCACTGCGCCATACGGCACGCGCGGCTAACAATCATACGGCACTGCGGAGAGCCTTTTTGAACACCCCGTATTATGACACGGGCCTTGTTTTCTTAGCAGTGTTACGAACTGTGATATCTGGCAGTGGTTCGTCGCCTGCGCTCCACTGTCTTCGTAATCGGAGTGGCTGGACACAGCGAGGGCGCGGATTAACACACTGCGGCGACCGCCGACGTAGGCAGTAGCGCTGGTCCCGAGGCGAGACGGGAACAATGGCCGGCCGCGTGTTTGCTCTGCCTGGTCGGCTGCCAAACCAAATAACGGCCGCCCTGAGCCCGCCCCCTCTGCCCCCACACACGACAAGAACACCGCCGCTCGCCGGCGAGAGGGGGTGTCTCTGTGCTCCGCTAGGCGGCTTCGCTGCTCCGGGCTTTCCTGCTGGGATAAAACCTGAAGCAGCGAAACAGGGGCCGGATTAGTGGTGTCCTTCCGGCTGTTCAGTCCGGTTTCTGGCGTCAGGAACTTGCCTATTCTGTATAAGAAATAGTAGCAAATACGAGGGCAGTTCAATAAGTAATGCAACACATTTTTTTTCTGAAACAGGGGTTGTTTTATTCAGCATTGAAATACACCAGGTTATTCCCCAATCTTTTAGCTACACAACACTACTTTTCAACGTAATCTCCATTCAATGCTACGGCCTTACGCCACCTTGAAATGAGGGCCTGTATGCCTGCACGGTACCATTCCACTGGTCGATGTCGGAGCCAACGTCGTACTGCATCAATAACTTCTTCATCATCCGCGTAGTGCGTCCCACGGATTGCGTCCTTCATTGGGCCAAACATATGGAAATCCGACGGTGCGAGATCGGGGCTGTAGGGTGCATGAGGAAGAACAGTCCACTGAAGTTTTGTGAGCTCCTCTCGGGTGCGAAGACTTGTGTGAGGTCTTGCGTTGTCATGAAGAAGGAGAAGTTCGTTCTGATTTTTGTGCCTACGAACACACTGAAGTCGTTTCTTCAATTTCTGAAGAGCAGCACAATACACTTCAGAGTTGATCGTTTGACCATGGGGAAGGACATCGAACAGAATAACCCCTTCAGCGTCCCAGAAGACTGTAACCGTGACTTTACCGGCTGAGGGTATGGCTTTAAACTTTTTCTCGGTAGGGGAGTGGGTGTGGCGCCTCTCCATCGATTGCCGTTTTGTTTCAGGTTCGAAGTGATGAACCCATGTTTCATCGCCTGTAACAATCTTTGACAAGAAATTGTCACCCTCAGCCACATGACGAGCAAGCAATTCCGCACAGATGGTTCTCCTTTGCTCTTTATGGTGTTCGGTTAGACAACGAGGGACCCAGCGGGAACAAACCTTTGAATATCCCAACTAGTGAACAATTGTGACAGCACTACCAACAGAGATGTCAAGTTGAGCACTGAGTTGTTTGATGGTGATCCGTCGATCATCTCGAACGAGTGTGTTCGCACGCTCCGCCATTGCAGGAGTCACAGCTGTGCACGGCCGGCCCGCACGCGGGAGATCAGACAGTCTTGCTTGACCTTGCGGCGATGATGACACACGCTTTGCCCAACGACTCACCGTGCTTTTGGCCACTGCCAGATCACCGTAGACATTCTGCAAGCGCCTATGAATATCTGAGATGCCCTGGTTTTCCGCCAAAAGAAACTCGATCACTGCCCGTTGTTTGCAACGCACATCCGTTACAGACGCCATTTAAACAGCTCCGTACAGCGCTTCCACCTGTCGGAAGTCAATGAAACTATACGAGACGAAGCGGGAATGTTTGAAAATATTCCACAAGAAATTTCCGGTTTTTTCAACCAAAATTGGCCGAGAAAAAAAATGTGTTGCATTACTTATTGAACTGCCCTCGTAATAATAGTGATGCTGTAACTGTTGGTCGGTAATATTTACTGGCAAAATGCAACCTAACACCAGATTGCGTACTTACGGCTATCATGTGTGGCCGTTTTTCAGTACAACTTTAAAAGAGAGAGAGATTATTAATTGATCACCGATGTGTCGGTTCTCCATTGTGTTCAGGAGACGTACGGATTGATTACGCGAATAATTGACCTTTTCACCCGGATTGCCTTCACGCAATCAGAATCTTCGATGAAAATACCTAAGGGACCTATTTGAATATAAAAATGGACATGAAAGCAAATTAGTGGAATTTCGTAAGAGACAGATTACTAGATCGGAAGTTGAACACATTAGTGGTCTCCCAAACACACTCGAGACACTGCGATAATGAGCGAACCTGTAACAAAGCTCATTTACAATTTGAACATAATTTTTGGTTAGTGAAAGAAAAGAATAAGAAGAAAATTACTGCATCGTAAGATATTAATATACTGTGAACAAATTGGCTTTAAACTTCTAGACATTGACAAATACACAATAAATACATGACTTACATCTGATATTTCTTTTGTACATGGCGCAGTCCAATAATCGCTGCTTTGTCAGTCCGTTCCTTCTTAAAATTAAATCTCATTGTGTGTGCGTAAGTACATTATATCCTCACCCGAGTTACCGAAACGTTTGTTCCTCGTTTCACATAGTTTTTACACAAAAAACCTGTAGCAATGCTATGTAGTGCGTCTTAACATGTCGGCGACCAAAAGTACAAAGAAATGAAGTCTCTACAATATTTCTTAACAAAATATAGATTGTTCTTTCTTCTGTTTCACAGCTTCTTGCTATCAAGCGCTGCGGCAATGATTTTAAATATCTGCGCCCAGCGGGTCATAGTGTTTATTTAGAGTATTTACACGCTGGACGCGTGTTTTGGTATTAAAAAATATTTCATCTCTTTACTCTCGCGCTGTGATGCTTAGCATCTTTACGACTTACAGCTCGTTGGCTGTCCTTTTCTTTAATCACAAATATCTCATATAGAAAGTAGCTGAAATCCAATAATACTACAAGTTGTTTTCGTTTTATGCACAATATTTCGTCTATCGATCCAGTCGTCATTTTGTGCACCACCAAAGTCAACTGCTGCTCCGGATACTATGGTCAATTTCGATGTACTCTCCCCTCTGTACGTGAGTCCCACCTTCTGAATCCTTGGAAATAATTGCGGGGAACTGCGACCATTCCTTTACTGAATTATTTTAGGCACACTCCGACGTCAACGTATTTTCTTTTCGAAGGAAAATATTATGAGAAACCTAGTAGGTTGGCGATGTTTAACAAGCAGAGCTGAAATCTACGACTGTGGTACTTTCATTAGTAGCTTTGGTCAGATAGGATGGTATCTGCATTTCCTATCTACACCTACATCCACACTCCGCAAGCCACCTGATGGTGTGTGGCGGAGGGTACCCTGAGTACCTCTATCGGTTCTCCCTTCTGTTCCAGTCTCGTATTGTTCGTGGAAAGAAGGATTGTCGGTATACCTCTGCGTGGGCTCTGATCTTTGATTTTATCCTCACGGTCTCTTCGCGAGATATACGTAGGAGGTTGCAATATACTGCTTGACTCCTCGGTGAAGGTATGTTCTCGAAACTTCAACAAAAGCCCGTACCGAAATGCTGAGCGTCTCTCTTGCAGAATCTTCCACTGGTGTTGATCTATCATCTCCGTAACGCTTTCGCGATTACTAAATGATCCTGTAACGAAGCGCGCTGCTCTCCGTTGGATCTTCTCTATCTCTTCTATCAACACTATCTGGTACGGATCCCACACCGGTGAGCAGTATTCAAGCAGTGGGCGAACAAGTGTACTGTAACCTACTTCCTTTGTTTTCGGACTGCATTTCCTTAGGATTCTTCCAATGAATCTCAGTCTGGCATCTGCTTTACCGACGATCAACTTCATATGATCATTCCATTTTAAATCACTCCTAATGCCTACTCCCAGATAATTTATGGAATTAACTGCTTCCAGTTGCTGACCTGCTATATTGTAGCTAAATTATAAGGGATCTTTCTATCTATGTATTCGCAGCACATTGCACTTGTCTACATTGAGATTCAATTGCCATTCCCTGCACCATGCGTCAATTCGTTGCAGATCCTCCTGCATTTCAGTACAATTTTCCGTTGTTACAACCTCTCGATACACCACAGCATCATCTGCAAAAAGCCTCAGCGAACTTCCGATTGTATCCATAAGGTCTTTTATATACACTCCTGGAAATGGAAAAAAGAACACATTGACACCGGTGTGTCAGACCCACCATACTTGCTCCGGACACTGCGAGAGGGCTGTACAAGCAATGATCACACGCACGGCACAGCGGACACACCAGGAACCGCGGTGTTGGCCGTCGAATGGCGCTAGCTGCGCAGCATTTGTGCACCGCCGCCGTCAGTGTCAGCCAGTTTGCCGTGGCATACGGAGCTCCATCGCAGTCTTTAACACTGGTAGCATGCCGCGACAGCGTGGACGTGAACCGTATGTGCAGTTGACGGACATTGAGCGAGGGCGTATAGTGGGCATGCGGGAGGCCGGGTGGACGTACCGCCGAATTGCTCAACACGTGGGGCGTGAGGTCTCCACAGTACATCGATGTTGTCGCCAGTGGTCGGCGGAAGGTGCACGTGCCCGTCGACCTGGGACCGGACCGCAGCGACGCACGGATGCACACCAAGACCGTAGGATCCTACGCAGTGCCGTAGGGGACCGCACCGCCACTTCCCAGCAAATTAGGGTATCGGCGAGGACCATTCGCAACCGTCTCCATGAAGCTGGGCTACGGTCCCGCACACCGTTAGGCCGTCTTCCGGTCACGCCCCAACATCGTGCAGCCCGCCTCCAGTGGTGTCGCGACAGGCGTGAATGGAGGGACGAATGGAGACGTGTCGTCTTCAGCGATGAGAGTCGCTTCTGCCTTGGTGCCAATGATGGTCGTATGCGTGTTTGGCGCCGTGCAGGTGAGCGCCACAATCAGGACTGCATACGACCGAGGCACACAGGGCCAACACCCGGCATCATGGTGTGGGGAGCGATCTCCTACACTGGCCGTACACCACTGGTGATCGTCGAGGGGACACTGAATAGTGCACGGTACATCCAAACCGTCATCGAACCCATCGTTCTACCATTCCTAGACCGGCAAGGGAACTTGCTGTTCCAACAGGACAATTCACGTCCGCATGTATCCCGTGCCACCCAACGTGCTCTAGAAGGTGTAAGTCAACTACCCTGGCCAGCAAGATCTCCGGATCTGTCTCCCATTGAGCATGTTTGGGACTGGATGAAGCGTCGTCTCACGCGGTCTGCACGTCCAGCACGAACGCTGGTCCAACTGAGGCGCCAGGTGGAAATGGCATGGCAAGCCGTTCCACAGGACTACATCCAGCACCTCTACGATCGTCTCCATGGGAGAATAGCAGCCTGCATTGCTGCGAAAGGTGGATATACACTGTACTAGTGCCGACATTGTGCATGCTCTGTTGCCTGTGTCTATGTGCCTGTGGTTCTGTCAGTGTGATCATGTGATGTATCTGACCCCAGGAATGTGTCAATAAAGTTTCCCCTTCCTGGGACAATGAATTCACGGTGTTCTTATTTCAATTTCCAGGAGTATATATATATATATATATTGTGAATAGCAACGGTCCTACGACACTCTCCTGTTGCACACCTGAAATCACTCTTACTTCGGAAGACTTCTCTCCATTGAGAATCACATGCTGCGTTCTGTTATATAGGAACTCTTCAATCCAATCACACAATTGGTCTGATAGTCCATATACTCTTACTTTGTTCATTAAACGACTGTTGGGAACTGTATCGAACGCCTTGCGGAAGTCAAGAAACACGGCATCTACCTGTGAACCCGTGTCTATGGCCCTCTGAGTCTCGTGGACGAATAGTGCGAGCTGGGTTTCACACGACTGTCTTTTTCGAAACCCATGCTGATTCCTGCAGAGTAGATTTCTAGTCTCCAGAAAAGTCATTATACTCTAACGTAATACGTGTTCCAAAATTCTACAACTGATCGACGTTAGAGATATAGGTCTATAGTTCGACGTCCCTTCTTGAAAACGGGGATGACCTTTGCCCTTTTCCAATCTTTTGGAACGCTACGCTCTTCTTGAGACCTACGGTACATGGCTGCAAGAAGGGGGCAAGTTCCTTCGCGTACTCTGTGTAAAATCGAACTGGTACCCCATCAGGTCCAGCGGCCTTTCGTCTTTTGAGCGATTTTAATTGTTTTTCTATCTGTCATCTATTTCGATACGCTAGGAGTGTCGCTTACCTATTTATATCAAAATTAAAACTGTGAATGTTTAATTCAGGTTTTATTCGAATACGATTTTTAACGTGAAAAAGAGGGATGTTGTAGTAAAAATACAAAAACAACACAGCTTTAGGACACAGCGTTACAGAACGCAATTTACTCAAATGAAAACGTAAAATAAAAAACGCGGAAGAAAAATATATCAGACCCTGCCTGCATACTTCGTCCAGCTTGTATAAAACATGTTTCTGTTATTCGTAAAGAACTGTCGCACTTATCAATAATAACAAGAAACTATCGCCTTTGATCATGATGAGTACAAAAAAGAACATTAATAAGATAGATTTTTTAATGTTTGTGCATGTAAACTGCACTCTCATGAAACGTAATTGTTTTGGTTACATAAAAGCGTAGAAAATAAACAAAAAACGAAGAGAAGTCGTCGGCTCTCATTTTCTTCTCACACCTTCGTTTATGTTTCTTTCCGTACCAATGCTATGAATATTACAGGTAATCCTACAATTTTCTACGTCATTTATGTAGTGTACGAAGACGACCGAACCATAGCTTTGGTAGAGCGCAACTCTAGTAGTACGGTATTACCTATGGTGGCAATCCTATACATAGACCGCTTGGAAGCAAATGCTCTAGAATCCACCACGTTGAAACCAACCTGTTTCTATCTGAACGCGGACGATACGTTTCTGGTGTGGGCACATGGAGCGGAAAAGCTTCGAGAGTTCCTAAAACTCTTAAACTCCATCCATCGTGACATAAAATTCAGAATAAAACTTGATAGAGAAGACCAAAACCTTTCCTCAACCTGCTAACAGAAGAAGGGAAAGAGTCCTTGAGCCACAGCGTATATAGAAAACTTACGTATAGTGACATCTGTCTCCACACGTCGTGCCATTTCCGTCTGTCATTAAGAAATTCGGCGCTAAAGTCTATGGTCCATAGAGCTCAAACTCTTTCAGACCAGGAGGACATCGACGAAGACCTGCAACAGCTGCTATCAGTTTGGGGAGGAATGTGTACTCAGATCATCGAACTGGGTGGGCGTTGCAGTCAAAAACAAGAACGCCTGAGAAAGACATTGAGTCTCAGACCGAGGAAGAGAACTGTCCGGAAAGATCGGCAGGCTTCTGTGATAACATGGGATCCAGTGTATGACTCGCGTCAGTAATGATTAAAGGTGTTCTTTTTATGTTAAAGACGATTTACGTCCTCGAAAACGGAGTGTGTGCCGCATTCCAAGCGTATGTGACACTGCATGCGTGGGTCAGACTACCAGAAGAGTCGAGCAGAGTTGTAAGCAACACTTGAGTAAAACAACGAAGCAAATCGGCTGTCACCTGGCACTGTCTCGAATATATTCGTACCGAGCAAGGTGGCGCAGTGGTTAGCAGACTGCGCTCGCATTCGGGAGGACGACGCTTCAAATTTACGTCCAGCCTTCCAGATTTATGTTTTCCACGATGTCCCTAAATCGTTCGAGGTAAATGGCGGGCACGCCCGGTTTTCTTCTCCTTGCTTGCGCTCCGTCTCTAATGACCTCGATGTCGACGGGACGTTAAACCCAATCTTCCGCAGTTCAATGAGAGTGAAATACGACGAGACAAGTATCGTGGTGCAAACACGAAGTTTCTGGGACAGAGTAATTCGGGAGTCCATCGAAGTAAAGCTGTCGGAAAAGATAATATATGGAGATAGAGCTTTCAATTTAAGCAAGCCTTGTCGTCTTGGATTCAGTTTATTAAAATCTCGCGAGCCATAACATCTGCCAAAGCTGGGAAACCCTGAGAGAAAGTGCGTTTCACGAAATATCCCTGTTGGCCCTGAAAAACAAAAATGCAAAACTCCTCTACTACTTTAACTGTCTCATTTCCTAATCTTTCGCAGCATCACCCGATTTTATTCGACTACATTCCATTATCCTCGTTTTGCTTTTGTTGATGTTCATCTTATACGCTCCTTTCAACACGCTGACCATTCCGTTCAACTGCTCTTCCAAGTCCTTTGCCGTCTCTGACAGAATTACAATGTCATCGGCGAACCTCAAAGTTTTAATTTCTCCTCCATGGATTTTAATACCTACTCCGAATTATTCTTTTGCTTTCTTTACTGCTTGCTCAATATACAGATTGAATAACATCGGGGAGAGACTAAAACCCTGTCTCGCTCCCTTCCCAACCACTGCTCAACTCTTATAACTGCCATCTGGTTTCTGTACAAATTGTAAATAGCCTCTCGCTCCCTGTATTTTACCCCTGCCACCTTCAGAATTTGAAAGAAACTATTCCAGTCAACATTGTCAAAAGCTTTCTCTAAGTCTACAAATGCAAGAAACGTAGGTTTGCCTTTCCTTATTCTATCTTCTAAGAAAAGTCGTATGTGCCTAAGGAAGCAAATGTGCGTTTCAATAGACACATTGAAAGAATAACCGCGTTTCTACAATGCTGAAAATAACCGTTAGCTCCATAAAAATTGCCAACCGCAGGCACGTACCTGCGTATTTGAAAAAGTACAGAGCTATTACAAATGATTGAAGCTATTTCATAAATTCACTGTAGCTCCATTCACTGACATTTGGTCACGACACACTACAGATACGTTGAAAAACTCATAAAGTTTTGTTCGGCTGAAGCCGCACTTCAGGTTTCTGCCGCCAGAGCGCTCGAGAGCGCAGTGAGACAAAATGGCGACAGGAGCCGAGAAAGCGTATGTCGTGCTTCAAATGCACTCACATCAGTCAGTCATAACAGTGCAACGACACTTCAGGACGACGTTCAACAAAGATCCACCAACTGCTAACTCCATTCGGCGATGGTATGCGCAGTTTCAAGCTTCTGGATGCCTCTGTAAGGGGAAATCAGCGGGTCGGCCTGCAGTGAGCGAAGAAACGGTTGAACGCGTGCGGGCAAGTTTCACGCGTAGCCCGCGGAAGTCGACGAATAAAGCAAGCAGGGAGCTAAACCACAGCCGACGGTTTGGAAAATCTTACGGAAAAGGCTAAAGCAGAAGCCTTACCGTTTACAATTGCTACAAGCCCTGACACCCGATGACAAAGTCAAACGCTTTGAATTTTCGGCGCGGTTGCAACAGCTCATAGAAGAGAATGCGTTCAGTGCGAAACTTGTTTTCAGTGATGAAGCAACATTTTTTCTTAATGGTGAAGTGAACAGACACAATGTGCGAATCTGGGCGGTAGAGAATCCTCACGCATTCGTGTAGCAAATTCGCAATTCACCAAAAGTTAACGTGTTTTGTGCAATCTCTCGGTTTAATGTTTACGGCCCCTTTTTCATCTGCGAAAAAAACGTTACAGGACACGTGTATCTGGACATGCTGGAAAATTGGCTCATGCCACAACTGGAGACCGACAGCGCCGACTTCATCTTTCAACAGGATGGTGCTCCACCGCACTTCCATCATGATGTTCGGCATTTCTTAAACAGGAGATTGGAAAACCGATGGATCGGTCGTGGTGGACATCATGATCAGCAATTCATGTCATGGCCTCCACGCTCTTCCGACTTAACCCCATGCGATTTCTTTCTGTGGGGTTGTGTGAAAGATTCAGTGTTTAAACCTCCTCTACCAAGAAACGTGCCAGAACTGCGAGCTCGCATCAACGATGCTTTCGAACTCATTGATGGGGGGACATGCTGCGCCGAGTGTGGGAGGAACTTGATTATCGGCTTGATGTCTGCCGAATCACTAAAGGGGCACATATCGAACATTTGTGAATGCCTAAAAAAACTTTTTGCGTTTTTTGTATGTGTGTGCAAAGCATTGTGAAAATATCTCAAATAATAAAGTTATTGTAGAGCTGTGAAATCGCTTCAATCATTTGTAATAACCCTGTAGCCACTTTATGCGCGTCCATTTTCGTAAGCAGACTTGGTACTTTGTTTCCAAGATATAGCCGACAACTGCCTTTGGAGAGCGCTACAGTCCCAGCTATGCTGAGAAGCACGTTATGTTCTGTGTGGTGAACCAGCTCGCTTTTGAGCGTGTTCACCCCCCCCCCCCCCCACCACCACCACCACCACCACCACCACCAGCGAACACTGGCCTGAGATTTAAGTAAACCACCGGAACGACAACATTTGGGCGGTTAGGGCAGAGCCCAGTATCTCGGCGATGCGCCCCTTTGTGAACAGCCGCCTCGTAAAAAGTGTGCGAGCACTTCACACTGCGTGTGACTCCGCGCCGCCGCCGAATATTTCCGTATGCATGAGGGTAGGAGGGCCCGTATGCTTACCTTGCCTCGCCTCGCCTCGCCTTACCTGCAAATTCAGCCGCGGCGCGGAACACGAGCCGTGTGAAAAGCGGGATCGAGCCGGCGTATCGGGGATGGAGATATTGGCTGGCTCGGCGGATCCAGGCGCGGGGGAGGCCCCCGGCCCTCTTTCGCCGCCTTCGAGCGTTCGGCGGGCACCTGCCGTGAATTTTGCAAGTGGAGTGAGCTGCAGACGGCGACGGTTCCGGCGAGACACGATTTCATTTGTTACAGGTATATGTGGGTACTGATATACAGGGTGGTTCATTGATAGTGACCGGGCCAAATATCTCACGAAATAAGCCTCAAATGAAGAAACTACAAACAACGAAACTCGTCTAGCTTGAAGGGGGAAACCAGATGGCGCTACGGTTGGCCCGCTAGATGGCGCTGCCATAGGTCAAACGGATATCAACTGCCTTTGTTAAAAATGGGAACCCCCATTTTTAGTACACATTCGTGTAGTACCTAATGAAATATGAATGTTTTAGTTGGACCACTTTTTTCGCTTTGTGATAGATGGCGCTGTAATAGTCACAAACATATGGCTCACAATTTTAGACGAACAGTTGGTAACAGGTAGCTTTTTTATATTCAAACACAGAACGTAGATACGTTTGAACATTTTATTTCGGTTGTTCCAATGTGATACATATACATTTCTGAACTTATCATTTCTGAGAACGCATTCTGTTACAGCGTCATTACCTGTAAATACGACATTAATGCAATAAATGCTCAAAATGACGTCCGTCAACCTCAATGCATTTGGCAATACGTGTAACGACATTCCTCTCAACAGCGAGTAGTTCGCCTTCCGTAATGTTCGCACAAGCATTGACAGTGCGCTGACCCATGTTGTCAGGCGTTGTCGTTGGATCACGATGGCAAATATCCTTCAACTTTCCCCACAGAAAGAAATCCGGGGACGTCAGAACCGGTGAACGTGCGGGCCACGGTATGGTGCTTCGACGACCAATCCACCTGTCTTAAATTATACTATTCAATAGCGCTTCAACCGAACGCGAGCTATGTGCCGGACATCCATCATATTTGAAGTACATCGCTATTCTGTCATGCAGTGAAACATATGTAGCAACATCGGTAGAACGTTACGTTGGAAATCAGCATGCATTGCACCATTTAGATTGCCATCGATAAAATGGGGCCAGTTATCCTTCCTCCCATAATACCGCACCATACATTAACCTGCCAAGGTCGCTGATGTTCCACTTGTCGCAGCCATCGTGGATTTTCCGTTGCCTAATAGTGCATAGGCGCTGATATGATTAGGACAAGCAGGCGCTGTCTTACAGCGGAGCAGGGCTTCACACATGCAGTACCTTTTTCTCTACGCTTGTCTGCACGCGGTCACGATTGCTGTGCGTGTGATGGTGGAATGTAATCAAAGAGTCATGCATTACAAATTTAACTAACACAAGCATTCGTAACCAGTTCCGGGCGCCGTGGGCTTTCCTGAGAAAGCTAAGAATTTTTATCATATTGCACCCCGTCAGCAACTGTGATAGACTAATATACACTCCTGGAAATGGAAAAAAGAACACACTGACACCGGTGTGTCAGACCCACCATACTTGCTCCGGACACTGCGAGAGGGCTGTACAAGCAATGATCACACGCACGGCACAGCGGACACACCAGGAACCGCGGTGTTGGCCGTCGAATGGCGCTAGCTGCGCAGCATTTGTGCACCGCCGCCGTCAGTGTCAGCCAGTTTGCCGTGGCATACGGAGCTCCATCGCAGTCTTTAACACTGGTAGCATGCCGCGACAGCGTGGACGTGAACCGTATGTGCAGTTGACGGACTTTGAGCGAGGGCGTATAGTGGGCATGCGGGAGGCCGGGTGGACGTACCGCCGAATTGCTCAACACGTGGGGCGTGAGGTCTCCACAGTACATCGATGTTGTCGCCAGTGGTCGGCGGAAGGTGCACGTGCCCGTCGACCTGGGACCGGACCGCAGCGACGCACGGATGCACGCCAAGACCGTAGGAACCTACGCAGTGCCGTAGGGGACCGCACCGCCACTTCCCAGCAAATTAGGGACACTGTTGCTCCTGGGGTATCGGCGAGGACCATTCGCAACCGTCTCCATGAAGCTGGGCTACGGTCCCGCACACCGTTAGGCCGTCTTACGCTCACGCCCCAACATCGTGCAGCCCGCCTCCAGTGGTGTCGCGACAGGCGTGAATGGAGGGACGAATGGAGACGTGTCGTCTTCAGCGATGAGAGTCGCTTCTGCCTTGGTGCCAATGATGGTCGTATGCGTGTTTGGCGCCGTGCAGGTGAGCGCCACAATCAGGACTGCATACGACCGAGGCACACAGGGCCAACACCCGGCATCATGGTGTGGGGAGCGATCTCCTACACTGGCCGTACACCACTGGTGATCGTCGAGGGGACACTCAATAGTGCACGGTACATCCAAACCGTCATCGAACCCATCGTTCTACCATTCCTAGACCGGCAAGGGAACTTGCTGTTCCAACAGGACAATGCACGTCCGCATGTATCCCGTGCCACCCAACGTGCTCTAGAAGGTGTAAGTCAACTACCCTGGCCAGCAAGATCTCCGGATCTGTCCCCCATTGAGCATGTTTGGGACTGGATGAAGCGTCGTCTCACGCGGTCTGCACGTCCGGCACGAACGCTGGTCCAACTGAGGCGCCAGGTGGAAATGGCATGGCAAGCCGTTCCACAGGACTACATCCAGCATCTCTACGATCGTCTCCATGGGAGAATAGCAGCCTGCATTGCTGCGAAAGGTGGATATACACTGTACTAGTGCCGACATTGTGCATGCTCTGTTGCCTGTGTCTACGTGCCTGTGGTTCAGTCAGTGTGATCATGTGATGTATCTGACACCAGGAATGTGTCAATAAAGTTTCCTCTTCCTGGGACAATGAATTCACGGTGTTCTTATTTCAATTTCCAGGAGTGTATATTTGAAAAATCCGCCTCATTTGCTAAAATTTTCTGGTCTTTGTCCAGGTTTCAGCTAGATTAACCTAGCCTTCTTGAGAAGCATAAATTTACTATAACATGTCAGAGTAAGGTACAGTCAACATTAAAAATTAAAACCTAAAGTACCGTGATACCATGTCGAATCAAAACTTCAGTTAAGTAGTGGTACTATACAACTTTTGCTGTGGCTGAAGCGATGTGAAACAAATGTTGGATTCAAACATTTAAAATCCTGAGAAGGGCATTGAAATAACGTTTTCAGAAGTCTTAAATTTCAAAAACACCTCCTGGAAGGTCACAGTACAGGAACGTGTGGCGGCCGCGGTGGTCTAGCGGTTCTAGGCGCTCAGTCAGGAACCGCGCGACTGCTACGTCGCAGGTTCGAATCCTGCCTCGGGCATGGATGTGTGTGATGTCCTTAGGTTAGTTAGGTTTAAGTAGTTCTAAGTTCTAGGGGACTTATGACCACAGATGTTGAGTCCCATAGTGCTCAGAGCCATTTGAACCTGTACGCCGGAAGCCCCACGTCGCTTTTTGCAGGCAGTGCGTTTGTCTATAGGAATGTTGTAACGTCAGAGGACGGCAGTTAAATGCAGGACGACCTGCATAGGATCGATAACTGGTGTAGGGATTGACAGCTGTACTTAAATGAACCTAATTTATTGCGCGTAAATAAGTTAAGAGCACTTCTTCTGTTCCATTACACTATTGGCGATAAAACACCGAAAACAGTAACTGCCGTAAAAGACGTAGGGAGAACTGTCCAGAGAGACTTGAAGTGGAATGGTAACATGAGAGAAACGGCCGAGTTTTATTGGAAGGATCTTAAAGGTAAGTAATTCTTCCTCGAGAGAAGCAGCTTACGAAACACTTTTTCCACTGATTTTTGATTACTGCTAATCAGTCTGAGACCCTTTAACAGGTTGGATTAATAGAATAGGTAGGGAAAATCCCATGAAGATCGGCACGTATCGTCATGGGATCATTTAGTCGGCACGAAAGCGTTACGGAGGTGCTCGACAAATAGCAGTGGTACTCACTACAAGAGATGGGTTGTGTATGAGGGTGGGGAGAACGCACCGGTTAAAACCGATACCTGTTCTTTTGTTCTGAAAAACCGGCATTGTTCGGCATTTGTTGGTTCGCGGTTACAACCCATTTTTTTTCCCCACTTTTTAGTAATAACTGGGTAAAAACCGTCTTTGGAATTTGCCACAGCTGCATAGTTAAAATTTTTCGTTCTTAAAACTTTTTTTTCTAATGGGTAACGTTTATGTGTAAAATTTCCATTGCTTTGAAATGTTGGGTTATTATAGAAAATGGGGAACCGTTCAGTGCTGTTTTAATAACAATGCCAGTTATGACAATGACAGAAACTAGCAACAAACAAATGACGTGTGAATACTTCCAGCATTGTTGAGACAGTAATGTAGTTGTTGCCGCGTGGCTTGGCTTATTAAATTGTACGTGTGTGTGTGTGAGCAGTGAGCAAGCCCTGCCGCGACCTAGTCTGTATGGTACTTTCTCGCTGTCCTCCTCGGACGTTGGTTGTATTGCACAATGGCGCCAACCCTAGCGTGGAAGTATTTTACGAAGTTTGGTATCAGTGAAGTACTATGCTCCATCTGCTCTAAAAGATTAAAAACGGTAGGGGGCACAACAAACCGGCGACATCAAATGAGGATAAGTTCGGCCGCCGGGTGCAAGTCTTATCTCAGGCGACTTGCGCATCGGCGATGATGAGATGATTTTGAGGACTACACAACACCCAGTCCGCGAGCGTAGTAAATCTCCAACCCGGCCGGGAATCAAACCGGGGCCCGCTACATGGTAGGCAAGGACATTAATAATAAATTCAGTTGGGAAGAGCACACCACACAACTGCAGAAACGCCTTAACAAATCTGTATTTGCAATTCGAGTGTTAGCAGACATAGGCGACATAAAAATGAAAAAGCTTGCGTACTTTGCCTACTTTCATTCCATAATGTCATATGGTATAATATTTTGGGGTAACTCTTCAACTCAAACAAAAGTTTTCAGAGTCCAGAAGCGTGTAATACGTATTAATTTGTGGAGTAAATTCATGGACCTCCTGTAGAAACCTCTTCAAAGAACTGGGTATACTAACTACTGCCTCTCAGTATATTTACTCATTAATGAAATTTGTCCTAAATAATATATCTCTTTTTCCAACAAACAACTCAGTTCATGCATACAGTACCAGGAACAAAAATGATCTGCACAAGGACTTAAAAGCACTTACTTTAGTTCAAAAAGGGGTCCACTACTCAGGAACACGCATCTTCAATAATTTGCCAGCAAACATAAAAAATTTAGTTACAAATAAAGATCAGTTTCAAAGGAGCCTGAAAGACTTACTAGTGGCCAACTCCTTCTACTCCATTGACAAATTTTTTAATAGAAACAAATGATGTATTGTATATATTCATACTATTATTATTGTTATTTCAGCTTAAAAAAATTGACATATTCCACATCCATGAGGATCTCCTCAGCAAGGATCTATGGAACGAAAAACTAATCTAATCTAATCTTATTACCACATTTTTTTTATTATCACAGTGACTTGGTACTATCATCAAACTTCAGTGTATCATAGTCAAATCATCATGTAATATAAGCTGCAAATGGGAGAAAAAATTAATTATGGTAACAGAATAATAAATAAAGAGAAAGGGAAAAAAACGAGAACGTAGGCGACAAACTATTACCAAGCTCTCATGATATGTATCAATTTTTATATAGTTTCTTAAATTTTATTATTATGTTTTTAATTTTTATTTCTTTTGTATACATACGAGGGTTGGAACTTAAATAGTGGCTATTCACAACCGACACAAAAGAGTGACATGTTAGCACCTGTTACTGTCCTTCAAAGTAGTCACCAGCGTTGTGTATAATCCGTTGGCAGCGATGTGGAAGGCGTAGTATACCGTTAGCAGAGCCTGTTCTGTTGATGGTGCGAATGGAGCGGTCTACTGCCTGTCGAATCTCTGGAACAGCTCTGAAGCGAATGCCACGAAGTGGTTCCTTCATCTTCGGAATCACATCAAAGTCACAAGGACGTAAGTCCGGGGAGTATGGTGGATGGTACAGTACTTCCCAGTCCCATCGACCGAACAGAGCAGCCACAGCTCGCTCTGTATGCGCCCGCGCATTGTCGTGCAAAGGGTGGGTTGCGCAGAAAGTGTCGCCGCTACTTTCGCAAAGCTGGTCGAAGGCGATGCTCCAGAAAACGAACCGTAATACGACTTAAGTCCATGTGACTTTGATTTGATTCCGAAGATGAAGGAACCACTTCGTGGCATTCGCTTCAGAGCTGTTCCAGAGATTCGACAGGCAGTAGACCGCTCCATTCGCACCATCAACAGAACAGGCTCTGCTAACGGTGTACTACACCTTCGACATCGTTGGCAACGAGTTCTATACAACACTGGTGACTACATTGAAGGACAGTAACAGGTGCAAACATGTAACTCTTTTGTATCGGTTGTGAATAAATAGTTCCCACTATTTCAGTTCCAACAAGCAGAAGGCTAACGAAATCATTGTACATTCTAAATAGCAAATTAAGCCATCCGTCTAGAGAAAAATGCCAATTTGACTGAAACGACAGTATACTGAGTCAAAACACAAAGCAAAACGAGCTAGGAAACTAGGAGAGAACAAGTCGAAGTAAATCAGATGGGAACATACATAACATATATCATCAGAAAAAGAAATTAACCAACATCTTGCCGACGGAAAACAAGATTCAACATGTTGGCGAAGAGGTCTCGATATCGAGGCATTCGCAAGCATGTCCAGTAAGCCCTGATCATGTGCTGCATGAAGTTCGTGTGATCTTCCCCCTCGCCTTCTACAACATATTGAACGAAGTGTCGCAGCAACCACATTACTGTATGGGTTTTCAACCGTATAAAGAAGGGAGAATCTCGGTGCAATACTACGATGTCCGTAGTGTGCACAGCGTCAGAAGATCGAGTAAGGAACGTCTTTTGTGTCCTAATCCAAGACCAATTTGCCATATGACCTCCACAAGTAAAGCGATGTCGTATCATATCTGTAGACGTACGGCGACTACGTAAATCCGTGTCGCTGAGCCCAATACGGAAAAGTCGCTCGTTCGTTGGAATAAAGTTCTTTACTACCTTATACTTTCAGGACGCTACGCGTATTCATCTCTTGGTCTCCCTCTACGATTTTTACCCTCCACGCTGCCCTCCAGTGCTAAATTGGTGATCCCTTGATGCCTCAGAACATGTCCTACCAACCGGTCCCTTCTTCTTGTCAAGTTGTGCCACAAACTTCTCTTCTCCCCAATCCTATTCAATACCTCCTCATTAGTTATATGATCTACCCATCTAATCTTCAGCATTCTTCTGTAGCACCACATTTCGAAAGCTTCTATTCTCTTCTTCTCTACACTATTTATCGTCCACGTTTCACTTCCATACATGGCTACACTCCATACAAATACTTTCAGAAACGACTTCCTGACACTTAAATCTATACTCGATATTAACAAATTTCTCTTCTTCAGAAACGCTTTCCTTGCCATTGCCAGTCTACATTTTATATCCTCTCTACTTCGACCATCATCAGTTATTTTACTCCCCAAATAGCAAAACTCCTTTACTACTTTAAGTGTCTCATTTCCTAATCTAATTCCCTCAGCATCACCCGACTTAATTCGACTACATTCCATTATCCTCATTTTCCTTTTCTTGATGTTCATCTTATACCCTCCTTTCAAGACACTGTCCATTCCGTTCAACTGCTCTTCCTAGTCCTTTGCTGTCTCTGACAGAATTACAATGTCATCGGCGAACCTCAAAGTTTTTATTTCTTCTCCATGGATTTTAATACCTACTCCGAATTTTTCTTTTGTTTCCTTTACTGCTTGCTCAATATACAGATTGATTAACATCGGGTAGAGGCTACAACCCTGTCTCACTCCTTTTCCAACCACTGCTTCCCTTTCATGCCCCTCGACTCTTATAACTGCCATCTGGTTTCTGTACAAATTGTAAATAGCTTTTCGCTCCCTGTATTTTACCCCTGTCACCTTCAGAATTTGAAAGAGAGTATTCCAGTCAACATTGTCAAAAGCTTTCTCTAAGTCTACAAATACTAGAAACGTAGGTTTGCTTTTCCTTAATCTAGCTTCTAAGATAAGTCGAAGGGTCAATATTGCCTCACGTGTTCCAATATTTCTACGGAATCTTCAGTTATTGTAAATAAATAAAACTCATTCGTAGGTGGTTATGAGCTTCGTCAATTCGTTTTTGTACGTTACTTTAGTCATGTTCTAACTGAATTTCGGATATACTTTGGAACTTACTATCCTACACTCTTACCCCGATGGTGCAAGTTTTTTTAAGCTAGATGCCGACAGCATAGTGCAGGCAACTGTTACCAACTGTATCCAGAATCCGAAGCAAAAAGTCGTGATTAGTACGATCAAATGCCTGCTCGCACTTGCCCTATTTTTGTTTTCCCGTGCTCTGAAATATGTGACCACGATTGCTGCGCCTAGAGACGGCCGATCGGGACGGAATAACACGTTAGTGGCAGCCGCGCATTGCCGGCTACCTGTTACGGGCTCGCTGGGCAGCGGAGGCCGTCCCCGCCCTGCGTGGCGTGGCGCAGCACACACGGACAGCCGGCTAACCCGACCCCTGCGTGCCGCGCTGCCCGTAATTGGCGGTTAAAGAACAGAACGAGAAGTGATGGAGAGCCGCTATTGTGGCCCGCCAGCCGGAAATGGGCCCCGCGCAGCTCCTGGGACCCCGTCTCGTAGCCTGCGTGGCGCGCTGCGCCGCGTCGAGCAATCACGCTCCCCTAGAACCCTGCCTCACAGCCGGAGCGAACGCAAGCGGACGAGCGTCGCAACACCGAGAATTCTTCACGGTGCACACGGCAGGCGAGCGCGAGCGAGCGGAATTCGGTCGTATTCGGCACGCATTCGGTAGTGCTCGCTGGTGTTCCGAAGGTTTTCGATTCTTTAGCGAACCGTCGAAAGAAGTTTGCCTCTGTATGCTTCGGCGCTTGCTGTACAGAAGGCATTCATCCGCCGTTTTGTGTGCGATGTGCGAACTACTTTTGTCGCTGACACGAGTTTCGTGAGCGATGGAGTCGTCTGAAGAGAATCTAATGCTGGCGATATATAAAAGATGTCTTGTGGGATCTAAGATGTCTACAACACATATGCCGGAATAAAATAAATTTACATGAAATACATTTGATTGACGGAAAATTGCCGAATCACTCAAAAGGTGCAGCATGGGACGTGAAAAAGGCTAAATTATACACAGGGCGAGACAAAAGTCCTTGGACACCTTCGTAAGTTGCAAGATTATAGGGAAAATTGAAATGTGATGATGGGAACATAGTTTTGAGGTGGGGCCGCAACTTTTGGAGTGAATGTCATTCATGGCCGCCATCTTGAAATCCGCCGTTTTGGATTCAAGTCATTTTTTTAAAAAATGGGAAGGGGGGTGTATGACACATCAAATAACACTCGATTGAGCTCTGGAATTGAGTGGTATATACAGGGTGTTTCAAAAATGACCGGTATATTTGAAACGGCAATAAAAACTAAACGAGCAGCCATAGAAATACACCGTTTGTTGCAATATGCTTGGGACAACAGTACATTTTCAGGCAGACAAACTTTCGAAATTACAGTAGTTACAATTTTCAACAACAGATGGCGCTGCGGTCTGGGAAACTCTATAGTACGATATTTTCCACATATCCACCATGCGTAGCAATAATATGGTGTAGTCTCTGAATGAAATTACCCGAAACCTTTGACAACGTGTCTGGCGGAATGGCTTCACATGCAGATGAGATGTACTGCTTCAGCTGTTCAATTGTTTCTGGATTCTGGCGGTACACCTGGTCTTTCAAGTGTCCCCACAGAAAGAAGTCACAGGGGTTCATGTCTGGCGAATAGGGAGGCCAATCCACGCCGCCTCCTGTATGTTTCGGATAGCCCAAAGCAATCACACGATCATCGAAATATTCATTCAGGAAATTAAAGACGTCGGCCGTGAGATGTGGCCGGGCACCATCTTGCATAAACCACGAGGTGTTCGCAGTGTCGTCTAAGGCAGTTTGTACCGCCACAAATTCACGAAGAATGTCCAGATAGCGTGATGCAGTAATCGTTTCGGATCTGAAAAATGGGCCAATGATTCCTTTGGAAGAAATGGCGACCCAGACGAGTACTTTTTGAGGATGCAGGGACGATGGGACTGCAACATGGGGCTTTTCGGTTCCCCATATGCGCCAGTTCTGTTTATTGACGAAGCCGTCCAGGTAAAAATAAGCTTCGTCAGTAAACCAAATGCTGCCCACATGCATATCGCCGTCATCAATCCTGTGCACTATATCGTTAGCGAATGTCTCTCGTGCAGCAATGGTAGCGGCGCTGAGGGGTTGCCGCGTTTGTATGTTGTATGGATAGAGGTGTAAACTCTGGCGCATGAGACGATACGTGGACGTTGGCGTCATTTGGACCGCAGCTGCAACACGGCGAACGGAAACCCGAGGCCGCTGTCGGATCACCTGCTGCACTAGCTGCGCGTTGCCCTCTGTGGTTGCCGTACGCGGTCGCCCTACCTTTCCAGCACGTTCATCCGTCAGGTTCCCAGTCCGTTGAAATTTTTCAAACAGACCCTTTATTGTATCGCTTTTCGGTCCTATGGTTACATTAAACCTCCGTTGAAAACTTCGTCTTGTTGCAACAACACTGTGTTCTAGGCGGTGGAATTCCAACACCAGAAAAATCCTCTGTTCTAAGGAATAAACCATGTTGTCTACAGCACACTTGCACGTTGTGAACAGCACACGCTTACAGCAGAAAGACGACGTACAGAATGGCGCACCCATAGACTGCGTTGTCTTCTATATCTTTCACATCACTTGCAGCGCCATCTGTTGTTGAAAATTGTAACTATTGTAATTTCGAAAGTTTGTCCGCCTGAAAATGTACTGTTGTCCCAAGCATATTCCAACAAACGGTGTATTTCTATCGCTGCTCGTTTAGTTTTTATTGCCGTTTCAAATATACCGGTCATTTTTGAAACACCCTGTATATTATTGGTGTTTTGCCCTTAAAGAGCGCAGTTGGACTAAACTACATGGCCAATTCCTTTTGCTGCCTTCCTTGCTGCCCAAACTTCCCTCATTCGATTTCGATCGCTGTGTTTCTGTTCCCGGTCCTCTGTCCACGCTTCTTGTCGGCTTTGTGTCTTCGACTTCATATTGATTGCCTTTTTTGGCTGCCCATATTTCTTTCATCTTCCGGCTGTGATCTTGCTTGCGTTCTTCGGTCCATTTTACACTTGTTCGTTTGACACGGTGTATCTCATGTAGTTTGTTTTTCTTAATGATGTTTCTGAATTTTATTCTGTCGTTTATTGTGTCTGCTGTTATGTTGAGTTGGTTCAGGTCGTCTTTTAGCTCTGCCACCCATTTGTAGTTTCTAGTGGTTACCTAGTCAATGATCTGTTTGGTCAGTTTGTGTGATGCCATTCTGTATAGGTATCCATAGAATTGTAGTCTGGCTTTTTCTAATCTTTACTGTGATTGTGTTCCGTATGTTTGTATAGTTCCTCTGTAGGTTTCTTGATCCATATTCCATTGTTGTTAGTTGCGCCAAATTTTTTCCTAGGTATTTTCCGTTCTACTATTTGTAGTTGTCTGATACGTGTATGCCCTAGGATTAGTGTGGTCTCTGCTGCATATAGTGCCTCAGGGAGCACCACTGTGTAGTAGTGGCTTAATGGTTTTTGTGAGAAGATAGACTTCTTGTTGTAATGATTCCACACTACTTTGTATGCCTTGTCCAGTTTAGTTTTTTTTTTTTTTCTTCAATTGAGTCTCTGTTATTTCCGCTCATTTGTAGTGTTTCACAGAGGTATTTGAAGTTTGCCGTTTCGTAAATCGTGCCGTACTTTGTGTTTAGAGATGAGAGTTTCTTTGTGCTCATAAACTGTGTCTTTTCGTAAGAGATCTGTAGTCCAGCTTTAGAAGCGATTTCGTGTAGTTTTTCAGTAGCGTCTTTTGTTTCGTTTATACCTTTCGTGACAATCGCCAAATCGTCTGCAAAAGCCAGTCATGTAATATGTAGGTTTCCTTGGGTTATCCCCTGTTGCCGGCCGAAGTGGCCGTGCGGTTAAAGGCGCTGCAGTCTGGAACCGCAAGACCGCTACGGTCACAGGTTCGAATCCTGCCTCGGGCATGGATGTTTGTGATGTCCTTAGGTTAGTTAGGTTTAACTAGTTCTAAGTTCTAGGGGACTAATGACCTCAGCAGTTGAGTCCCATAGTGCTCAGAGCCATTTGAACCATTTGGTTATCCCCTGTTGTGATGTTTCCCAATATTATTCCTTCTGTTAATTGAGGTCATGCTCTCTGAATTTAAACGTTTGCTACCTTTTTTTAATGCTATTAGGAATTCGAATAAGATTGATGATTACATTCTTAGTGAAAATACAGGGTGGTTCAAAAAGAATACCACAACTTTAGGAATTTAAAACTCTGCAACGACAAAAGGCAGAGCTAAGCACTATCTGTCGGCGAATTAAGGGAGCTATAAAGTTTCATTTAGTTGTACATTTGTTCGCTTGAGGCGCTGTTGACTAGGCGTCAGCGTCAGTTGATGCTAAGATGGCGACCGCTCAACAGAAAGCTTTTTGTGTTATTGAGTACGGCAGAAGTGAATCGATGACAGTTGTTCAGCGTGCATTTCGAACGAAGTATGGTGTTCAACCTCCTGATAGGTGGTGTATTATACGTTGGTATAAACAGTTTACAGAGAATGGGTGTTTGTGCAAAGGGAAAAGTTCTGGACGGCCGAGAACGAGTGATGAAAATGTTGCACGCATCCAGCAAGCATTTGTTCGCAGCCCAGGAAAATCGACTCGCAGAGCTAGCAGAGAGCTGCAAATTCCACAATCAACTGTATGGAGAGTCCCACGAAAAAGGTTAGTTATGAAACCTGAACGTCAACTACCCGAGGCGATGGATCGGCCGCCAGGCAGCCCGTGACAGAGCACTTCATCACTGGCCTCCAAGAAGCCCTGATCTTACCCCCTGCGATTTTTTCTTATGGGGGTATGTTAAGGATATGGTGTTTCGGCCACCTCTCCCAGCCACAATTGATGATTTGAAACGAGAAATAACAGCAGCTATCCAAACTGTTACGCCTGATATGCTACAGAGAGTATGGAACGAGTTGGAGTATCGGGTTGATATTGCTCGTGTGTCTGGAGGGGGCCATATTGAACATCTCTGAACTTGTTTTTGAGTGAAAAAAACCTTTTTAAATACTCTTTGTAATTATGTATAACAGAAGGTTAAATTATGTTTCTTTCATTAAATACACATTTTTAAAGTTGTGGTATTCTTTTTGAATCACCCTGTATTTCTATCGTTACGCAAGTACAGTCTGTTGCGAAATTACTCATTAAGAAACTGAAAACTGATTTTAAACGATGGCACTATCATCCATCAATATGCTGAAAATCAGAGTTATAATTTGCTTTATGTGGAAATGTGTGTCTTTCACAATTTAAAGAAATGCGGCGTGTAATTGCGGCGTATTGTTGCGCGCCAGTGATATTTCTCGAAGCTGCAGTCTTACTTGAAATCTGAAAACGCTTAAATATTTCACATGGAGGCTGCCATTATTAATACATATATTATTCTTACATCTCACAGTACAGAGCTGTAGGCAACAGCATTAGTAATAAGTCTATTTTCGACTACATGGCAGAAAAGAAGTTCTTTAACACCCGATCTTGTTCATCATTTGACGAAGAACACCCCAGAGTTACACAATGTACACTCACAGACAGTAGGGCAGCTATTTATTCTTTGCCTAGGTAACTAAAATTCTTTTGCAGTCAATCTCACATAATCAGCGTTCATCACATTTTCATCGTAATACGTAATAAAGATGATAATTAGATGTCACACGCAATATTCTTCGCTGCGATGCGTTTAACATTTTACGCTATTTATGGCGTCCATCCGTATGGAGACGCTATAAAGTGCAAGCAGAGCGAATGAGCACAACCTTTGTAAAGGAACACACAATAAATGTCCTTGAAAGTAAACAATTACGAATTTGTTTATATTATGCTGAATAAAATTTAAAATATACGAAAATGCTGACTGTTCTGCACTGAAGCCCCAAAGAAATTGGTATAGGCATACGGATTCAAACACAAACACGTAAACAGGCAGAGTACGGCGCTGCGGTCTGCATCGCTTTTGACAACGTTAACTGGAATACTCTCTTTCAAATTCTGAACGTGGCAGTGGTAAAATACAGGGAGCGAAAGGCTATTTACAATTTGTACAGAAACCAGATGGCAGTTATAAGAGTCGAGGGGCATGAAAGGGAAGCAGTGGTTGGGAAAGGAGTGAGACAGGGTTGTAGCTTCTCTCCGATGTTATTCAATCTGTATATTGAGCAAGCAGTAAACCAAACAAAAGAAAAATTCGGAGTAGGTATTAAAATTCATGGAGAAGAAGTAAAAACTTTGAGGTTCGCCGATGACATTGTAATTCTGTCAGAGACAGCAAAAGACTTGGAAGAGCAGTTGAACGGAATGGACAGTGTCTTGAAAGGAGGATATAAGATGAACATCAACAAAAGCAAAACGAGGATAATGGAATGTAGTCAAATTAAATCGGGTGATGCTGAGGGGATTAGATTAGGAAATGAGACAATTAAAGTAGTAAAGGAGTTTTGCTATTTAGGGAGCAAAATAACTGATCATGGTCGAAGTAGAGAGGATATAAAATGTAGACTGGCAATGGCAAGGAAATCGTTTCTGAAGAAGAGAAATTTGTTAACATCGAGTATAGATTTAAGTGTCAGGAAGTCGTTTCTGAAAGTATTTGTATGGAATGTAGCCATGTATGGATGTGAAACATGGACGATAACAAGTTTGGACAAGAAGAGAATAGAAGCTTTCAAAATGTGGTGCTACAGAAAAATGCTGAAGATAAGGTGGGTAGATCACGTAACTAATGAGGAGGTATTGAATAGGATTGGGGAGAAGAGAAGTTTGTGGCACAACTTGACTAGAAGAAGGGATCGGTTGGTAGGACATGTTTTGAGGCACCAAGGGATCACAAATTTAGCATTGGAGGGCAGCGTGGAGGGTAAAAATCGTAGAGGGAGACCAAGAGATCAATACACTAAGCAGATTCAGAAGGATGTAGGTAGCAGTAGGTACTGGGAGATGAAGAAGCTTGCACAGGATAGAGTAGCATGGAGAGCTGCATCAAACCAGTCTCAGGACTGAAGACCACAACAACAACGTCTGCATCGCTTATATGTGTCTCTCGCAGTTGTTAGATCGGTTACTGCTGCTATGATGACAGGTTATCAAGATTTCAGTGAGTTTTAACGTGGTGTTACAGTCGGCGCACGGGCGATAGGACACAACATTTCCGAGACAGAGATGAAATGAGGATTTTCCCTTACGAGCATTTCCCGTGTGTACCGTGAATACCAGGAATACGATAAAACATCGAATCTCCGATATCGCTGCGGCCGGAAAAAGATCCTGCAAGAACGGGACCAACGAATACTGAGGAGAATCGTTAAAAATGGTTCAAATGGCTCTGAGCCCTATGGGACTTAACATCTGAGGTCATCAGTCCCTTAGAACTTAGAACTACTTAAACCTAACTAACCTGAGGACATCACACACATCCATGCCCGAGGCAGGATTCGAAACTGCGCGACCGTAGTGGTCGCGCGGTTCCAGACTGAAGCGCCCAGAACCGCTCGGCCACACTGGCCGGCAGAATCGTTCAACATGACAGAAGTGCAGCCCTTCCGGAATTTGTTGCAAATTTCAATGGTGGGACATCAACAAGCGTCAGCGTGCGAACCATCGAAGATACATCATTGATATGGGCTTTGGGAGCCGAAGGCCCACTCGTGTACCCTTGATGACTGCACGACACAAAGCTTTACGCCTCGGCTGGGCCCGTCAACTCCGACATTGGATTGTTGGTGACTGGAAACATGTCGCCTGGTCGAACAAGTCTCATTTCAAATTGTATCGAGCATATGGACGTGTACAGGTATGGTGACAACCTCATGAATCCATGGACCCTGCATGTCAGCAGGGGACTGTTCAAGCTAGTGGGGGCTCTGTAAGGGGCGTGTGCAGTTGGAGTGATATAGGACCCCTGATAAGTCTAGATACGACTCTGACAGTTGACATGTACGTAAGCATCCTGTCTGATCACTTGGACCCATTCGTGTCCACTGTGCATTCCGCTGGACGTCGGCAACTCCAGCAGGATAATGCGACACCCCACACGTTCAGAATTGCTGCAGCGTGGCTCCAGGGACACTCATCTGAATGTAAACACTTCCGCTGATCACCAAACTCCCGAGACATGAACATTACTGAGCGTATCTTGTACGCCTTGCAACTGTTCAGAAGAGATCTCCAGCCCCTCATACTCCTACGGATTTATGGACAAAACAAAAAAAAACAAAAATGGCTCTGAGCAGTATGGGACTTAACTTCTGAGGTCATCAGTCCCCTAGAACTTAGAACTACTTATACCTAACTAACGCCGGCCGCGGTGGTCTAGCGGTTCTGGCGCTGCAGTCCGGAACCGCGGGACTGCTACGGTCGCAGGTTCGAATCCTGCCTCGGGCATGGGTGTGTGTGATGTCCTTAGGTTAGTTAGGTTTAAGTAGTTCTAAGTTCTAGGGGACTTATGACCTAAGATGTTGAGTCCCATAGTGCTCAGAGCCATTTGAACCATTTGAACCTAACTAACCTAAGGACGTCACACACACACCCATGCCCGAGGCAGGATTCGAACCTGCGACCGTAGCGGTCACGTGGTTCCGGGCTGCAGCGCCAGAACCGCACGGCCGATTTATGGACAGCTCTGCAGGATTCACGGTGTCAGTTCGCTCCAGCACTACTTCAGACATTAGTCGAGTCCCTGCCACGCAGTGTTGCGGAACTTTTGCGTGCTCGCGGGGGACCTACAGGATATTAGACAGGCGTACCATTTTCTCTGGCTCTTCAGCGTAGTTGCTTTCGTTGAAGGTGGCTGTAATTCTTACGTGATGTGTCACATCTGTACAAGGCGGTATTACTACAATTGTAATAAGTTCCCGCAAGGTGAATACCGCGCGCTTTACTAGGCGTTGTCCTGTTGGAGGTGGTTTAGGTCAACGCCCCTTGTCTGCCTGTCGCTAGGCTACGAGCGGTCCCCAGACCAACGGAAGTGTGGGGCGGGGCGAGTAGAATCGACAGTGGCTTCCACGTCCCCCGTCCGGTAACTACTTCTTTGTCGCGCGGCGCTGACGTGCGAGGCGGGCCATGCATTTAGACTGTCGCATTTGACGACAGCTGTCGGCGGGCTAGTCCCTCAGGAATTACCGAAGGCCGCGCCGGGAGCAAAGTGCCCGGCAGCGCAAAGAGGACTAGGCGAGGTGGTCGGCTGTAATCGACGCGGAATAAAGTGTTCTCTCTTTTCCGGCGGCTGTCGGCGCAGGTGAGGTCGCTGCTCGTCTTCTTCATTGCTACACACGGGGCACTGCTAACCTCGTGTCGTGTAGGAGAGAGTAGACCGAGTCGGAGGCAGTGGTGCACAGACACGTCGGAGAAACCGTCCGAGTCTAGAAATCGTGAAATAGACCTGGACTGGTGTCATATCCGTAACTTCGTGTACCTGTGTTCTTGTTCTGAACAAGACAAGTGCTGTAGTTACGAAACGCTATCTCATAAAATGAGTCGACAAATGTCTGAAACTGTGTAACTGTATACTTCTATTGCAAATAACTACAACCAAATTAATTAGAAAACCTAAAGCTGAAAACTAAATAAACTGACGTGTAACTCTGTAGTGTGCAGCACATGACGTCACAATACATGACTTCCAATCCCAACACACAAAACTTACAGAATGAAAAATGCTACGTAAAATTACACATTTGAAATAATAAGTAATTAAAATGTTTCTCCAAAAATGCCCTGTGAATTTACGTATGCAGACTGACAACATAGAATTCCAAACACTGAATAATACCGGTATACACGCGATTGTAACACTGCACTGTGTGAATAAAACTGTCTGCATAAGAAATGCAACCTGAACTGAACTTTACCTAAATTGAACCTGATATTAATTTTGAAAAGCAAAGCCAACTGCGAATGATTGCCGGCCGCTGTGGCCGAGCGGTTCTAGGCGCTTCAGTCCTGAACCGTGCTGCTGCTGCGCTCGCAGGTTCGAATCCTGCCTCGGGCATAGATGTCTGTGATGTCCTTAGGTTAGTTATGTTGAAGTAGATCTAAGTATAGGGGTCTGATGACCTCAGATGTTAAGTCCCATAGTACTTAGAGCCATTTGAACCATTTGTGAATGATGTAACCATGTTGAGTGTACTGCAAAGCTGTCCCTAACTAATTTTCGTGGCTTATTTGTGGCGACTGAAACTAGTTAGTGCTCGAAGTGATGAAAATAAAAGATGGCGCAGCAGCAAGCTAGCTGAAGGGAAAGAAAACATTGCGCAGTGCAAAGATATGCAATTATTTTAAGTGGATCTTGCTTTGACTTTAACCACTGTATTCCGTAGAGCGCAATGCGGCTTCACACATAATCATAAAAATTAAATTCTTTCGTGAAGAGACGGTGGTGTAATTTCAACTTGCTACATGACTGATGAGAAACTAACTTTTTAAAAACTTCTATTATGAATAATTGTGTGACTATTACAATCATGGTTACAAAAACCACTTCTTATTTAAAATATAAATCTGCCGTTAAATTAATTATTGAAATGGTAAAGGAGTGGTGAATCTATAACTTCCGGGTGTAAGCCATGTGAATAGATAACATGTTTAAGCGCGTTTCAATAATAAACTAACTGACCCAAACCAATAAAGAAAAGTACTACTAAAACTTTTCCGTTATCCAAACGCATCATAAATTATGCAGCAAACAGTTTAGCAAGTACCTGCAAATCTTCACTTCTCAAATTAATCTTAACCATAATATATTTCCAAAACTCCACATCCTCCGTAACTATACCTGTGTGTTCTGCAAGCTTTTCCAGACCGGAAACACTCAACAACTGCTTTTATAATGCTACAGCAACGACAATGTTACTACCAACCAAAGATCACATTGCTTGCACTCAGAACTTCAGTGAACCAACACCCGAATCACTCAACAGCTTGTTTATAATGCTACAGCAACGACAATGTTACTACCAACCAAAGATCACATTGCTTGCACTCAGAACTTCAGTGAACCAACACACGAATCACTCAACAGCTTGTTTATAATGCTACAGCAACGACAATGTTACTACCAACCAAAGATCACATTGCTTGCACTCAGAACTTCAGTGAACCAACACCCGAATCACTCAACAGCTTGTTTATAATGCTACAGCAACGACAATGTTACTACCAACCAAAGATCACATTGCTTGCACTCAGAACTTCAGTGAACCAACACCCGAATCACTCAACAGCTTGTTTATAATGCTACAGCAACGTCAATGTTACTACCAACCAAAGATCACATTGCACTCAGAACTTCTGTGACGTATCATATCGACTAGTTTGAAAAGTATCCAGTATAGATATTTGAACTACGACACATCGAATGAAAATGGAGCTTACATCACTTTTCTTGTATACCAAAAATGGTCTAGAAACTATACAGACGGCGTGATATTTTTATACCTGGTGAGATGCACCGAAAACGAAAAATACAAAATCAGTGTAAAGGTTTCAGGAATTACTGCAACCAATCGCCGTTCTTTATTCAATTTTTATTTATTCATGACCGGTTTCGAATCGCCTGGCGATTCATCATCAGATGAAACAATTTAGTTTGCAGTATTGTGGGGGTCGTGCATGTGTGGCAAATACAGAGACGAAATACCATCAAATGAATCTTACAATCATAATATTCTTTTCGACATACAGTGCTCACTTTTTCGTCTCTGTATTTGCCACACATGCACGACCCCCACAATACTCCAAACTAAATTGTATCATTTGATGATGAATCGCCAGGCGATTCGAAACCGGTCATGAATAAATAAAAATTGAAGAAAAAACGGCAATTGGTTGCAGTAATACCTGCAACCTTTAACAAGACAGTCGCAATGTTCCAAATTCAGAATGGATAAAAGTTTTATAAAATCTGTGTTTTTGCTAAATTGTACGCTTGGCGCAAGCAGTTTCCTTAAAGTAACGACTAAGGCTGCTGCATTTAAAGATTTATTTTGCCGAAAACGAACATATTGTAGAAATTAACAAGTTTCTATGCGTGGCGGTTATCCGTTACAAGTATACAATTTTGTTACGAAGTGGAAGCCTTTTTCTTGCTGCAACCTATAATTATGTTCGAGACGCTTTTCGCAAGGCGTCTTCGGTGTAATTAATCTCAAATACTACGGATTTGTTTTTATGTGTCGTAGTTACAATTAGAAAACGGGTCACATCATAATTGTTACAGTAATTAACAAAATCAAAACAAGTGTAATGCAATATGTTCGAATTAAATCGGGCGATGCTAAGGGAATTAGAATAGGAAATGAAACACTAAAAACGTAGTAGATGAGTTCCGGTATTTGGGCTGTAAAATATTTTATGATGGACGAAGTAGAAACAATACAACATGTAAAATGACAATGTCAAGAAAAGCGTGTCTGAAGAAGAGAAATTTGTTAACATCGAATTTAAATTTAAGTGTTTGGAAGTCTTTTCTGAAGGCATTTGTCTGGAGTGTACCCTTGTCTTGAAGAGAAACGTGGACAATAAACAGTTCAGACAAGAAGAGTAAGGAAGATTTTTAAACGCTATAATGCTGAACCGACACAGAAATACGTATACTGCTATACTAACCTTGTATTATTAAAACTACGTTTAGTATTTTAAAAAAAGTTCGTTTTACATTACCACAATTTCAAAAAGTTAAATACGTAGCCTCCATCACGATCTAAGCTAAGAAAAAGAATCTTTGATACAATATAGATCGTAGCAGTAGACGTATGCCTCTACTGAACCATATTGGTCTTCGATACAATCAGTCAAATCAGTACGTGACCTGACGTCAGATGGAAACTTGTCTGCCCGTCATCCTGTCTTTCGCCAAGCTTATATTCAGTATACTCCATATAACTGATGGAGATCCCTATGCTTTAATGTATAAAGAAAAGCCTTTTCTCATGTAATTAAAATGTAAAAGAGGTCGTATGTACTGTAAAAGCAGTAATGTCTCCTAGCAAAACACATATTATATGTGGTAAAAAAGGAGAAAAGAATAACTGAACTGGATGATTGTAATTGCGTGGACAACGATTGTGTGAACTTTACGTAATAAAGAGAAACCATTATGTGGCATGTTTTATACTTGTATAGAATTATGTACCGATTTTTTATAAAGATAATATCTGTGTCGGCGAGTACTGAAACCGCCACAGACGATACTTATTAAATATCAAACAAAGATGAGAATATGTCACAACGAGTATAAATAGTAGTAACCGAGCATTAATTTCTCTGTCGTCTTCTTGGAGTTACGTGAGTAGAGAGAGCCTGTGACGCAATATTGTATGCTTGTGTAGCATTCTTTTGTCAAGATTGAGAGAAGGACGCCATTAGGTACTGATTTGTAAAGGTGTGTAATAATTTAATCAGTCTAAATGGTTTGAATAGAGTTACTTGGTGAAAACTTGCATTATGATTTGTAATAAGCTGGGCTGGTATTTTATCCCATCCTTTTAAGACATTTTCAGCTATTTAAATATTATTCGTGGTGCAGAGCTGCTGCCACGGCGCATTCAAACTGCATTAAATGAAACCAATCATACCGCAAAGAAGCGGATAGGTAATAGTGAACTAAAATTATTTCTTTCAGCTTTCGGGATTGCAGGGTAGAGCAGCTGATTTTATGATGTGTTTTACAGGTGGACGCGGGCTGCAATTAACAGTGCAAAAAGATAATTTACCTTCATAACATAAAAGAAAGTTTTCTGTGCGTAGTTCTGGTCTGGCAAATATTACAGTAAAAACATCTTTTTCTCTGATAATAGTCTCATGTTCTCGTGTTAGTCGTGGTACTTATTGGTGTTTTACTGTTAACAAAAATCCTCTGCAAAATTTTGATGTTGAACAAACATTGCGTACTGTAACATCAGTATTGATAACGAAATAATTTTCAGTAACCTTTTCAATAACTGTACAGTAAGGAAGATATGTTGAACTTTATAGCGAGTTACAGTAACGAAACAATGTTCCTTTAATAGAAAGCCGGATCCAGAATAATAAGAACATAATATATTTTGTTTTGTTGAAAATTAATGATCCAAAGAAAGTCACAGCACAGCATCCCTAAAAAGTATTTCAGGGCTCTTTTCGTAGCAACATATTTTATCTCATATATTAGTTGTTACGCGAGTAATAACAAACGAGAGAGACAGCGAAAAAGCGTTTGAAAACATGAAAATCATGATTATTCCGCTATGTTATACACAGAATTGTGAAATGTATAGAAGAAATTCTCGCTGCCGTCTGACGGTGGGCTCAGGCCCAAAACTAGGTATGATGAAATAAAAAAATACAGGGCTATTACAAATGATTGAAGCGATTTCATAAATTCACTGTAGCTCCATTCATTGACATACGGTCACGACACACTACAGATACGTAGAAAAACTCATAAAGTTTTGTTCGGCTGAAGCCGCAATTCAGGTTTCTGCCGCCAGAGCGCTCGAGAGCGCAGTGAGACAAAATGGCGACAGGAGCCGTGAAAGCGTATGTCGTGCTTGAAATGCACTCACATCAATCAGTCATAACAGCGCAACGACACTTCAGGACGAAGTTCAACAAAGATCCACCAACTGCTAACTCCATTCGGCGATGGTATGCGCAGTTTAAAGCTTCTGGATGCCTCTATAAGGGAAAATCAACGGGTCGGCCTGCAGTGAGCGAAGAAACGGTTGAACGCGTGCGGGCAAGTTTCACGCGTAGCCCGCGGAAGTCGACGAATAAAGCAAGCAGGGAGCTAAACGTACCACAGGATGGTGCTCCACCGCACTTCCATCATGATGTTCGGCATTTCTTAAACAGGAGATTGGAAAACCGATGCATTGGTCGTGGTGGAGATCACGATCAGCAATTCATGTCACGGTCTCCACGCTCTCCCGACTTAACCCCATGCGATTTCTTTCTGTAGGGTTATGTGAAAGATTCAGTGTTTAAACCTCCTCTACCAAGAAACGTGCCAGAACTGCGAGCTCGCATCAACGATGCTTTCGAACTCATTGATGGGGACATGCTGTGCCGAGTGTGGGAGGAACTTGATTATCGGCTTGATGTCTGCCGAATCACTAAAGGGGCACATATCGAACATTTGTGAATGCCTAAAAAAGCTTTTTGAGTTTTTGTATGTGTGTGCAAAGCACTGTGAAAATATCTCAAATAATAAAGTTATTGTAGAGCTGTGAAATCGCTTCAATCATTTGTAATAACGCTGTATATAAGAAAAGAACGTGAGTCTGATTGCACTTTGTTGTCAAACCATCATGGATTAAACAATCGACTTACAGTTATTTAAGAATGTACACAACGCTTACATAATAAACATTAAAGTATTTTTCCCCTTTAAGATAGATTGTATTTCGTACGTTCGACAGTGGCACTGCGGCTAACGCAAACCTATCTCTGCTTGCAGGTAATACGCCAGCCAGGCGCAGCGGCATGTTGGCAGCCCTGACACCGGGGCCGGAAGCCGTCGCGTTCTCGAGAGTGGCTTGTCACGGCTCGGGTCGGGCCGCTGAGGTGGTGGCGCTATCGGAGCTGCCATGTTTGTCCCCGTGACACGGCAAACAGCTCCGCCACACACCGCTCCACTCCTCATGATAAGAGCCTCAGCGTCCACTCCGCTGCCCTAATGGACCGCTCACACTCCACTATTGCCAGGTTTTAAGCTTCAGACGTGTACACTTAAGTTATACATTTGACACATTCAGGTTGGCAGGATGTAACATGAAGGAACGGCCAGACCTTCAAAATACGTTCCTCTTCAACTCTTCATATTACACTAACCGTGACAAATCGCACAGTAACAGATCGTACCAACATAACATATGAAACTATTTCTTAAATGAAATGTTCGGAATGTTCTGCATTGCCGTTGATGAATGCATAAACCTGCCGTCACATCGGTTAGGAAATGAGAAACCATGAAGAAATTTACCGAGTGTACACAGAGATAGCCGGCCGCTGTGGCCGAGCGGTTCTAGGCGCGAATGTGATAACTGGGGCCGGCCAGTGTGGCCGAGCGGTTCTAGGCGCTACAGTCTGGAACCGCGTGACCGCTACTACCGCAGGTTCGAATCCTGCCTCGGGCATGGATGTGTGTGATGTCCTTAGGTTAGTTAGGTTTAAGTAGTTCTACGTTCTATGGGACTGATGACCTCAGAAGTTAAGTCCCATAGTGCTCAGAGTTTTGACAACTGGGTTGCGTACCTTCAGGTGCGATGTGACAGTACGGTAACAAGGGTCAACAGTGGTACTTGACAACAGCACGAGCTACAGGTCCAACCTGTAACTATAAGGATTCCGCTAATCATTAATAGGCTTCCCTGTACCAGCGGGACATTGGTACATAACAATAAAAAGCAACAAATTCCAATTGGTTCTCTGATAACCAACCGTGAGGGACAAAGGGTTAAATATAGGTTTGCATTTGTTCAGCCTGTCTCCTAGGATATGTCTAGGGTGGGTGTAGCCTCGCGTGTTCCTACATTTATCCGGAAAACAGGTTGATCAGCAGTATCGATATTGAAACACGGACTCTTCAATTCGCAACATGTATACTTCTTTTAATATTGACGCTAATCGGATGTCTTTAATATGATGTATCCTTCGTCTCGCACTGTACAGTGGTTCGCGGAGTATGGAAGCTCAAAATTTAGCGCGGAGTTCAACGCCAGATGCTTATAACAGTTTCCATAACGAAGCTGTCTCGAAACCAGGCAGAAAATCCAAAGAAAAAATGGCTCAAATGGCTCTGAGCACTATGGGACTTAACATCTGCGGTCATCAGTCCCCTAGAACTAAGAACTACTTAAACCTGACTAACCAAAGGACATCACACACATCCATGCCCGAGGCAGGATTCGAACCTGCGACCGTAGCAGTCGCGCGGAAAATCCAAAGAGATTCTGCTCGTATGTGAAGTATGTTAGCGGCAAGAAACAATCAATGCCTTCTCTGCACGATAACAATGGAGATACTATCGAGGACAGTGCTGCCAAAGCAGAGTTACTAAACACAGCCTTCCCAAATGCCTTCACAAAAGAAGACGAAGTAAATATTTCAGAATTCGAATCGAGAACAGCTGCCAACATGAGTAACGTACAACTAAATATCCTCGGAGTAGTGAAGCAACCTAAATCACTTAATAAAAACAAGTCTTCTGGTCCAGACGGTATACCAATTAGGTTCCTTTCGGAGTATGCTGATGTATTAGCTCCATAGTTAATCATATACAGCCGTTCGCTCGACGAAATCCGTACCCAAAGACTAGAAAGTTGCACAGTTCACACCAATATTCAAGAAAGGTGGTAGGAGTGATCGACCAAATTACAGTCCCATATCGTTAACGTCGATATGCGGCAGGATTTTAGAACATATATTGTGTTCGAACATTATGAATTACCTCGAAGGAAACGCTCTATTGTCCGCAGCTCGTGGTCGTGCGGTAGCGTTCTCGCTTCCCGCGCCCGGGTTCGATTCCCGGCGGGGTCAGGGATTTTCTCTGCCTCGTGATGACTGGGTGTTGTATGATGTCCTTAGGTTAGTTAGGTTTAAGTAGTTCTAAGTTCTAGGGGACTGATGACCATGGATGTTAAGTCCCATAGTGCTCAGAGCCAAACGGTCTATTGACACACAGTCAACATGGGTTTAAAAAACATCGTTCCTGTGAAACACAACTAACTCTTTACTCGCATGAAGTGCTGAGTGCTATTGACAAGGGATTTCAGATCGATTCCGTATTCGTGAATTTCCAGAAGGCTTTTTGACACAGTAGCACACAAGCGGCACGTAGTCAAATTGCGTGCTTATGGAATATCGTCTCAGTTATGTAACTGGATTTGCGATTTCCTGTCAGAGAGGTCACAGTTGTAGTAATTGACGGAAAGTCATCGAGTAAAACAGAAGGGATTTCAGCCGTTCCCCAAGGTAGTGTTATAGGCCCTTTGCTGCTCCTTATCTATATAAACGATTTGGGAGACAATCTGAGCATCGGTCTTCGGTTGTTAGCAGATGACGCTGTCGTTTATCGACTAATAAAGTCATCAGAAGATCAAAAGAAACTGCAAAACGACTTAGAAAAAATATCTGAATGGTGCGAAAAGTGGCAGTTGACCGTATATAACGAAAGGTGTGAGGTCATCCACATGACTGCCAAAAGGAACTCGTTAAACTTCGGTTACACGAAAAGTCAAAGTAATCTAAAAGACGTAAATTCAACTAAATACCTAGGTATTACAATCACGAACAATTTAAAGTGGAAGGAACACATAGAAAATGTTGTGGGGACGGCTAACCAAAGACTGCGTTTTATTGGCAGGACACTTAGAAAATGTAACAGACCTACTAAGGAGCCTGCCTACACTACGCTTGTCCTTCCTCTTTTAGAATACTGCTGCGCGGTGTGAGATCCGTGTCAGATACGACTGACAGAGTACATCGAAAAAGTTCAAAAAAAGGCAGCACGTTTTGTATTATCGCGAAATGTGGGAGAGTGTGTCAGAGAAATGATGCAGGATTTGGGCTGGAAATCATTAAAAGAAAGGCGTTTTTCGTTGCGACGGAACCTTTCACACGAAATTGCAATCATTAACGTTCTCCTTTGAATGGGAAAATTTTTTGTGGTCACCGACCTACGAAGGGGGAACGATCGCAACGATGTTGTTGTTGAGGTGTTCAGTCCTGAGACTGGTTTGATGCAGCTCTCCATGCTACTCTATCCTGTGCAAGCTTCTTCATCTCCCAGTACCTACTGCAGCCTACATCCTTCTGAATCTGCTTAGTGTATTCATCTCTTGGTCTCCGTCTACGATTTTTACCCTCCACGCTGCTCTCCAGTACTAAATTGCTGATCCCTTGATGCCTCAGAACAGGTCCTACCAACCGATCCCTTCTTCTAGTCAAGTTGTGCCACAAACTTCTCTTCTCCCCAATTCTATTCAAAACCTCCTCATTAGTTACTTGATCTACCCATGCAATCTTCAGCATACTTCTGTAGCACCACATTTCGAAAGCTTCTATTCTCTTCTTGTCCAAACTATTTATCGTCCATGTTTCACTTCCCTACATGGCTACACTCCATACAAATACTTTCAGAAACGACTTCCTGACATTTAAATGTATACTCGATGTTAACAACTTTCTCTTCTTCAGAAACGCTTTCCTTGCCATTGCCGGTCCACATTTTATATCCTCTCTACTTCGACCATCATCAGTTATTTTGGTCCCCAAATAGCAAAACTCCTTTACTACTTTAAGCGTCTCATTTCCTAATCTAATTCCCTCAGCATCACCCGACTTAATTCGACTACATTCCATTATCCTCGTTTTGCTTTGATTGATGTTCATCTTATATACTCCTTTGAAGACACTGTCCATTCCGTTCAACTGCTCTTCCAAGTCCTTTGCTGTCTCTGACAGAATTACAATGTCATCGGCAAACCTCAAAGTTTTTATTTCTTCTCCATGGATTTTAATACCTACTCCGAATTTTCTTTTGTTTCCTTTACTGCTTGCTCCATATACAGATTGAATAACATCGGGGAGAGGCTACAACCCTGCCTCACTCCCTTCCCAACGACTGCTTCCCTTTCATGCCCCTCGACTCTTATAACTGCCATCTGGTTTCTGTACAAATTGTAAATAGCCTTTCGCTCCCTGTATTTTACTCCTGCCACCTTCAGAATTTGAAAGAGATTATTGCAGTCAACATTGTCAGAAGCTTTCTCTAAGTCTACAAAAGCTAGAAACGTTGGTTTGCCTTTCCTTAATCTTTCTTCTAAGATAAGTTGTAAGGTCAGTATTGCCTCACGTGTTCCAACATTTCTACGGAATCCAAACTGATCTTCTCCGAGGTCGGATTCTACCGGTTTTTCCATTCCTCTGTAAAGAATTCGCGTTAGTACTTTGCAGCTGTGACTTATTAAACTGATAGTTCGGTAATTTTCACATGTCAGCACCTGCTTTCTTTGGGATTGGAATTATTATATTCTTCTTGAAGTCTGAGGGTATTTTCACTGTGTCATACATCTTGCTCACGAGATGGTAGAGTTTTGTCAGGACTAGCTCTCCCAAGGCGGTCATTAGTTGTAATGGAATGTTGTCTACTCCCGGGCCCTTGTTTCGACTCAGGTCTTTCAGTGCTCTGTCAAACTCTTCACGCAGTATCATATCTCCTATTTCATCTTCATCTACCTCGTCTTCCATTTCCATAATATTGTCCTGAAGTACATCGCCCCTGTATAGACCCTCTATATACTGCTTCCACCTTTCTGCTTTCCCTTCTTTGCTTAGAACTGGGTCTCCATCTGAGCTCTTGATATTCACGCAAGTGGCTCTCTTTTCTCCAAAGGTCTCTTTAATTTTCCTGTAGGCAGTATCTATCTTACCCTTAGTGAGATAAGCCTCTACATCCTTACATTTGTCCTCTAGCCATGCCTGCTTAGCGATTTTGCACTTCCTGTCGATCTCGTAGGTTTGCATTTGTTCGGCCTGCCTCCTAGGGTATGTCTAGGGTGGGTGTAGCCTCGCGTGTTCCTGCATTTATGCGGAAAACAGGCCGAACATCAGTATCGATATGGAAACACACGGACTCTTAAATTCGCAACATGTATACTTCTTTTGATATTGACGCTAATCGGGTGTCTTTAATATGATGGACCCTTCGTCTTGCACTGTACAGTGGTTCGCGGAATGTAGATGCAGATGCAGGACCCGTGGGGCCTAATCCGAGTCGGCCACGTCGTGTACGCGGAGTGTTACTTTGCTCGGCTCGGCTCGGCTCGGCGCTGCGCGGCAAACAGGTGGGTGACGCGGTCTTCGTGCCAGCCGCCGCCTGGTACGGCGAGGGCGTGGTCGCCGCCTCTTAGCCAGCCAGCAGCAGCAGCAGCAGCAGCGGAGCACCGCCGCGCACCTCTCCGCTTCCCGGAAAGGCCACTCCACGCCGTTTACGTAAACAGCCAACCAGCCAGGCAGCCAGCCGGCCGGCGCGTGGATCCTCGTGACATTTTATTCCGCCTCTCTTGAATTATGAGCCCCACCGGAGAATAGTGGCGACTTTACTCCGGCCGAGTTAAATGTTCCTCTGCCGGGCGCAGCTGTTTCGCCTCCTGGGCGACACGTGTAGGGAATTAAATCCTCCGCATCGGGCACAAACTGGCCCTATTCCGCGAACCCGTACCAGGCGGTGCAGTTCATAAGGCGCTCTGCAACTGCCTGCTTTTGTCCTCGAGTCGGCAGTATTTTGCGATTACACCTGTATATACAGCGTTGCGTAGTCAGTCGGGAAATCTCAGATCAAGCGGAAAGTTTGCTTTGATAGAGTTTAATTATCCGATGAAATAATGGAGCTCTTGGATCTAATAATTGCAGGTTCGTTTCCAATTCATCGGAAGTTCCCTTCTGATTACCAACGAAACGACACTTCCGTGCAAATTTCCAATTAGAGAATACATATATAATGAAATTCCTTACACACCTTTGATGTAAATGCTCAGTATATATTTTCTTGAGTAGCATACAGTATATTTTCAATTTCTTTCATCCAGTAATCTCGATAGCAAAATTACAATTATTCAATGCGGCTATTCGGCACGGAGGAGCTCCTAGAAGTCCTCTCAACACACCAGAGAGAATATTACAAAGAGTAATTATGCGCTCATGGAATACAATAATACAGGGCGTTTCCGAAATATTCAGTTGATTTCACAACGCTGTATGCACTACATGTATGAAGATAGGAGCTCAGAGAGAATTTTACCTAGCGCATAGTAATACCAACTCTTGTAAGTTCAACAAAACCATCAGATTTTGCAAGGCTGTGTCTTTCACACGCATGTGCATGCTCTCCTGAATTACGTCTTTACCAGTATGTTCAAGCTCAAAGTTTCCGTTTGTTGTTATGGCCTTCATTTTGTCCTACACGCCGTAGTACTCCAGCCGGGCTCTGTGACCGAGCGGTTCTAAGCGCTTTAGTCCGGAACCACGAGACTGCTACGGTTGCAGGTTCGACTCCTGCCACGGGCTTCGATGTGTGTGTGATGTCCTTAGGTTAGTTAGGTTTAAGTACTTCTATGTCTAGGGGACTAATGACCTCAGATGTTAAGTCCCATATTGCTTTGAGCCATTTGCACCATTTGAACCGCAGTTCTCCACGCTGTTCAGTCCTGTGGAAGCCTCTCCATCTCCGAGTAACTACTGCAACCTACATCCTTCTGATCCTGCTTACTGTATTCGTCTCTTAGGTTTCCTCTACAATTTTTACCCTTAACTACAATACCAAATTGACAGGCACTTGGTTTCTCACAATGTATCCGATCAACCAGTCCCTCAAAATTATTCAAGCTATGCCAGAAAATTCTTTTTTTTTGCCCCAATACGACTCAGTGCCTCGTCATTAGGTACTCGATCTGTCCACCTAATCTTCAACGTTCTTCTATAGCAGTGGCTCCCAACCTTTCTTAGCCCATTACCCGGTGATTGCAATCATATATTAGCTAGTACCCCGCCATACTACACCGTCACTCCGCCCCACCCACCCGACCCCGTCCCCCCCCCCCCCCCCTCTCTCCACAATCATCAACTGTAGCGCATAGCGCGTAACTAAGTTTTGGATTGAAAAAGAATTTATTGAATACTATTATTTTTGAAATGATGAAAGATATTTACTTTTTGTGGTATTTTATGAAACCACAAACTAAAGAGTGAATGATAGTACTAGTACTGCTTATATTAAACAATCTTTTTATATGAAACTTCGTGGCAGATTAAAACTGTGTGCCGGACCGAGGCTCGAACTCGGCACCTTTGCATTTCGCGGGCAAGTGCTGGAAACATCCCCCAGGCTGTGGCTAAGCCATGTCTCCACAATATCCTTTCTTTCACGAGTGCAAGTTCTGCAGGGTTCGCAGGATAGCTTCTGTAAAGTTTGGAAGGTAGGAGACGAGGTACTGGCAGAAGTACAGCTGTGAGGACGGGGCGTGAGTCGTACTTGGGTAGCTCAGTTGGTAGAGCAATTGCTCGCGAAAGGCAAAGGCCGCGAGTTCGAGTCTCGGTCCGGCACACAGTTTTAATCTGCCAGGAAGTTTCATATCAGCGCACACTCCGCTGCAGAGTGATAATCTCATTCTGGAATCTTTTTATATTTTAGTTCTTCTCAATCTGTGCGCATCATAAATCATGCTTCTAACCCATTCAGTTCTTTGTTTATATTTTCGTTCCTGTTGTAGTCGAAAAAATACTTTCACCTCTACAAATCTTGAGTACCACGTTTTTTCTCCATCGATTACCCGATAAGTCTCACAAATCTGAGGGCTGTAAATTCAAGTGAATACTTAGGGATTACAATTACAAATAACCTAAATTGGAACGATCACATAGGCATTGTTGCGGGTAGAGCAAACCAAAGACTGCGATTCATTGGCAGAACACTTAGAAGGTGCAACGGGCCTACCAAAGAGACTGCTTACACTACGCTTGACCACCTTATTCTGGAGAATTGCTGTGCGGTGTGGGATCCGCATCAGGTGGGACTGACGGATGACATCGAAAAAGTACAAAGAACGGCAGCTCGTTTTGTATTACCGCGAAATAGGGGAGATAGTGTCACAGACATGATACGTGAATTGGAGTGGCAATCATTGAAACAAAGGCGTTTTTCGTTACGACGGGATCTTCTCATGAAATTTCAGTCACCAGTTTCATCCTCCGATTGGGATTACATTCTGTTGGCACCCACCTACAAAGGGAGAAATGATCATCACGATAAAATAAGAGAAATTAGGGCTCGCACAGAAAAATTTAAATGCTCGTTTTTCCCGCGTGCCGTTCGAGAGTGGAACGGTAGAGAGACAGCATGAAGGTGGTTCACTGAACCCTCTGCCAGGCACTTTATTGTGAATAGCAGAGTAATCACGTAGATGTGGATGTAATGTACGGTTGTGTGTGTGTGTGTGTGTGTGTGCTTGTGTTTGAGTGATTAAGCGATTCCCGGTGCATCGTGAGCGCAACCTTCGACTCTTCTCTGATAAGAAAGGTAACTATCCAGTGCGACGGTAAACACTTATTGCAAAACGTGCTTTCCCTGCTGTACACCTTTTCCTAGCGGCGTTTGCTTCACCTGCTGCATGCACCTCGTTCTAAAATCAACGAATTTAAAGCTTCTGCACTGTACTCTCCGTTGGTAAACCACTTGATTGTTGGACACTCTGCTTCTGAACTGGCAGAAATTGGATGACGTCAAGCTGCCAATGCTTTGTATCTGACCACTTGTAATGTCTCTTGCAGCGGTCTCTCCGCGATAAATTTTATAAATTAAATAACTCAGTACATATCTCGAAATATCTCTTCTTATCTTACCGATTATCAGTGCAAAGTAGTTTCAAGCCCAATTATTCCTTGGAGCGTCCATTTACTCCATGGAATAGCTTCTCTGCTATCTATGTTTTCTCTTATGAAAAGAATGAAGGACTTCTTGCCGATTTGTCGTGAAGGAAGGAGGATGTATATGTATGTATTGTTGAGCTAGTCGCCATCTTGATGAGATTCTGTATGAGAAGGAATTTAACAGATGAACTAAACTAAAGTAAGTGTGTTCGCGTATTATTTAACGGATTATTATTATTGACAGTGTCTGCTTACTGCGCTGTGTTGCACGGGTTCAGTGGGGAACGTCTGATTTACACTGGGCGAACCTGCCGTTTTGTACGCTCAACATATCCAGTTACTTCAAATAAATGGGCCAACATGGTCTTACTAGCAGATCTCCGCTCTTCCCCATGTGATCACCGAAAGTTAATAATTATTACAAATGTTTCCAGGAGATCGACTGACAATTTTCGTCGCACCGAGACTTAGAAATTGCTTCACTGCCTTATGGAATTTAAGTTAAGCTCAATTTAATCAGGATGGAACAGTATTGAACTGTGTGAATGTGATAAGCCTGCTTTGTGAATGAAAATTCCCTTAACATACGCATGTTTTTTACTATCCTGATCAGTGAAGCTAAATCAGGCCGGTGTGAGAGAGGTTTTTAAATTTAAGATCCCACAAAAAAAAATTAAACACTGTCACAACAATAACAATGATAATGCTACTGTGTCGGCACTATAGAAGCCTTTACGTGCTTACTTTTTTGTCGTGCGGTCAGTTCATATATCTGCTTCCAAGTAAGTAATAAAGCAACTTCTTGTCTATGGCAGGGACCTGAGGAAGAATTTTCATGAGATGTTTAGCTTTTGTTACACGTATGTCTCACTTTTACCGTCATCGATGTGTGGTTCAAAACGCACAGTACGTGTGTCGTGTGTGGACTGTGTCAGGGAGATGTTCATCCATTCGTTTCGTAAGCTGTATCCTACACTGCACAACGTCACTCACTGAGTCAATATTAGAATCTTACAAAATTATGTAATACTAGATGTGGTATGGTATTCTGCCTTACGGCGGGTCTTGTCATGGGTTAAGCCTCTTCCAAAGACGTCCATCCCATGAACATCTAGGGAAGTAATTCCATTGGTGGTTTCCCGTTTCCATCCATTGTCCTCCACATCCTGTAGGCTCGCTCACCCTACTGCTATGGTCGCAGGTTCGAAACCTGCCTCGAGCATGGACGTGTGTGCTGTCCATAGGTTAGTTAGGTTTAAGTAGTTCTAAGTCTAGTGGACTGATGACCGCAGATGTTAAGTCCCATAGTGATTAGAGCCATTTTTGGCTCGGTGATCAAGTTTCCCCCAACCTTCCACTGGTTTGGGTAATGACCTTTTAAAAATAATTTAGTTTTATGACTGAAACAGGAATCAAACCGTTTTGGTTTTTGCTACTGAAAAAATTTCATTTTACCTCTCCGCTGTACCCCCAGGTTGGGAACCACTGACCTATAGCATCAGATGTCAAATGCTTCTATTCTCATCTTACCTTAAGGACATTTCGTCCGCGTGTACCTTCAAAAAAGGAGTTCCTGACACTTAAGTTTAACTTCGCTTTTTCAGAAATGCTTTCTTTACTGCAGCCAGTCTGTATTTTATATCCAGTTTACTTCCGCCACCGTCGGCTATTTTGTTGCCCAAATAGCGAAACTCATATATTTCTATTACTGTATCTCATTCCCTAGGCTCGCCTAATTTAATTCTCCTACATTCCGTTATTGTTGTTTTACTTTGGTTGATGTTTCAACCTACAACATTTTTTCAAGACGCTATACACTGCATTCAACAGCTCTTCCAAATCTCTTGCAATGTCCGACAGGATTAACAATGTCATCGACAAACCTCAAAGTTTTTATTTCTTCTCCTTGAACTTTAATTAGGTCTACAAATTTTTCTTTCGTTTCCTTTACTGCTTGCTGAATGTACGTATCGAATAAGATCGGAATACGCTACAAGCCATTCTCACTCCCCTCTCAACTACCAAACCGCTTCCCTATTATGTTCAAAAAATGGCTGTGAGCGCTATGGGACTTAACATCTGAGGTCATCAGTCCCCTAGAACTTAGAACTACTTAAACCTAACTAACCTAAGTACACCACACACATCCATGCCCGAGGCAGGATTCGAACCTGCCAACGTAGCGGTCGCGCGGTTGCAGACTGTAGCGCCTAGAACCGGCCGGCCCCTATTATGTCTTTCGACTCTTACAACCTTAGTCTAGTGTCTGTAACACAATCTTTCGGTTCCTCTGTTTTATCCCTGCTACCTTCAGAATTTCAAAGAGTGTATTCCAATCAACACTGTCAGAAGTTGTCGCTATACAAACTTTCACAAATGATCAATGTGCTCCCTATCGTACACACGACAAGCATCCAGGCGATACTCACATTCGTCGCACACTTTCGCGAGCGTGTTGATGGCGGAACGGGAGGCACATACGCGGAGTATTTCACAAACTCAAAATTTAATGTAAATTAAATGATGTACCTGAGATGAGGCCAGTTAAGCAATGCGAGAACCGTACCCTTTTTACGGCCGTAAAGCCATCGTTGGGTCACCTCATTCTTACATCCAAGTGCCAGTACGATGGTGCTCCATCCAGTTGGAAATTGACATTTTCGGCATGTTCGGAACCGCGCAAAAAGGTAGATCTCCAGCGTGATTCCAGTAAAAGTAAAACGGATGAAGCTTGTGAGAGTCTCTCTGCTTCTCTATGATATGTGGCTAGTGTGTTCCCCGTGTCCTAACGCTTAGGCAGTTCACTTTTCCACTTAAAGTGATGAGGCTGCATTCCATTTAACATTAAATGTGAAAGGAAATTTTCATCTTCCATCTCCACGGCCGGAATAAATCACAGAATTCTACCGTTGTTATCATCATCATGAAGGGCTTGTAGCAACTGAATCTTGAACGGTTTGAAATACAGGCAGCGTCACAAAACACGCCACACAGAGAATGTAGAGACATTACTGTCCTAGAAAATGGCACAATCGAGCAGCGATTGCACAGTGATTTAAACCAACTGCCACGCCATGCCCCGGAAGACCGAGCGTCACTTTTGAATGTGGCTTGAAAAACAAACCCATAAACATGTAGTCAGTGTTTTATTTTTAATGCAGTCGTCTAGATAAGTAGCGGAACACGCATGATATGTCGATATTTATAACTATTTTTTTCCTGTGATAACATTGGTTCTCCCTTTCTGAATCATCATCGTAGCTGTGTTATTTTTATTTAGTTTAATTCAGATCATAAAATACATTAATGTGGCTCTGAAACTGACTGTGCCTGTGAACCTGAATCCGAGAGGCTGTTAAGGAATTTAGCTTCGTTACGCAACAGCGATTCCGAAGAACTGCGACTTGTTTCATTACATAACATTAAATCCAAGGAAAGGACGGCTGTCTCAGTATCCAGTCTGTCAGCTACTTGGACGCCGGAGGTTGTAAAGCTGCCAACGTATCGACCGTAAAGAAAGTGTTCTCTTCCGGACAACGGAACGGCGGCTAATAAAACTTTTTAATAATAATAATAATAATAATCGACGGAATTGCGGCACACATAAACACACACTAGGAAAAAACAGAATTTCAGAATTTCATCTTCACCCTCCGTCATTCATTTTTAGATGCAGAATAAAACACTGTTCATCGAATGTTTGCCACGAGTACAGTACTATCAATTTTGATGTCTCTTGTGAGGCATCGCAAAAGGAACCGTAGTGCTACTGAAACAAACGACGAGAAATATTATGGCTAGGAATCTACTAACTCCACGTCTTTCACTGGTTTCCGGAATCGATGGTAAAGAGCCTATTGCTACGGCACCGTAGGGCCCTTCGCCAGTTTGATGAGCATAGGGAATCGAGTCGCAGTGGCCATGGTTATAAGCCACGTCCCTCATTCGCTGCAACTGATTTCAGGCTTAAGTCGCTGACATCAGTTTCTTGTAGAATTTGGGAAAACGTTTTATGCTACCAGCCGCTGTGGCCGAGCGGTTCTAGGCGCTTCAGTCTGGAACCGCGCTGCTGCGACGGTCGCAGGTTCGAATCCTGCCTCGGGCATGGCTGTGTGTGGTGTCCTTAGGTTAGTTAGGTTTAAGTAGTTCTAAGTCTAGGGGACTGATGACCTCGGATGTTAAGTCCCATAGTGCTTACAGCCATTTGAACCGTTTTATGCCAGAAAATCTCCTGTGAAGGAATCAAAGTGCCTTCCGGTAACAACGATCCTGTGAAACCCAGTTCGCTGTGTTCGTCTCCGTGATTCAGATGGCACTAGACAGAGGCATGCATGTTGATGCCACGTTCCTTAAAATCCTAATGAACGCACGCAATATGCGACCAGTTTTGTGACTGGAGTAAAGAGTTTATTGCAAATAGAACACAATATATCATTCTTGACGGCTAAAAACCTTCAGCTATAAATGTAAATTCGGACCTACGCTAACGGATTGTAGATGGTTGGTTGGTTGGGGGAAGAGACCAAACAGCGAGGTTATCGGTCTCATAGGGTTAGGGAAGGATGGGGAAGGAAGTCGGCCGTGCCCTTTCAAAGGAACCATCCCGGCATTTGCCTGGAGCGATTTAGGGAAATCACGGAAAACCTAAATCAGGATGGCCGGACGCGGGATTGAACCGTAGTTCTTCCGAATGCGAGTCCACGGATTGTAGAACCATTGCTTTTGACATTATGCAGGGTGATTCCGTGATAATGCTGCAAACTTTCAGGGATGATAGTGAAGGGTAGATGTATCAATTCGAGATACGGGACTGTGGTTCGTTAAGACTGAGTCGATAGCTATAAACGAAAATTGATCTTATACCTCTAACAGTGGCATACATGTACAGGTACTGTTGTTGCTAAGACTAGGGTAGGCAACTCTCAGAAATGGAAGTATGGACCAAAACAGGCAAAAAAAAAATTCTAGTAAACATGGTTCTAAAATGGATGTCCTAGAGGTAAGAGCACTTATTCCTCTTCGCTTCTATGAAAAACACCTCTTATACTGCCCACAGTTCTTAAGGTCTGCCGGCCGGAATGGCCGTGCGGTTCTAGGCGCTACAGTCTGGAGCCGAACGGCCGCTACGGTCGCAGGTTCGAGTCGTGCCTCGGGCATGGATGTGTGTGATGTCCTTAGGTTAGTTAGGTTTAAGCAGTTCTAAGTTCTAGGCGACTGATGACCTCAGAAGTTGAGTCGCATAGTGCTCAGAGCCATTTGAACCATCTTAAGGTCTGTATTTTAGAGCCCATATTTACTGGACATTGTTTCCTTGCTTTCTTTGACACTACCTCGTCTAAAAGTATGGAAACCAAAGAGATTACAATAAAAGGGATTTGTTCCACAGTATCAAAGATGAAGAAGTACCCACAGCTCTTAAGGAATGCATTTTAGAACCCATGTTTACTAGACGCTTGACGTTTATCCCTTGTTTTGGTCCATACTACAACCTTTGATAGTTGCCTATCCTATAATCTTAGCGCCTATTTCACCGTCAGAGCTATTACAAGGATTTTCGCTCATAAATTTCGACTAGGTCGTTTCCGGGCCAGAGTCCCTTACTTCAAACTGATACATCATCCGTGAAAGTTTCCAGCGTCATCACGGAATCACGCTGTTTACAACTGATCCAGAGGATAGCCTTGGAACTTCCATTAGTCAGTTCTCGGATAATGATATTGTATACAGAGAAGTCGGGACACTAGAAGATTGTAGCGAAAGACAGGAAGTTCTGCAGAGCACCGAAACTTGGAGCAGTGATCGATATCCGACTCTCCACGCAAACAAATGTAACGTATTGCGCATAAATAGGCAGAAATTTCCATTAATGTATAATTGCACGATTGCACCTCAGTCGCTGCTAGCAGTCACGTCCATCAAATATCTAGGAGTATGAACGAAGATCGAATTAGAGAGGAATGACCAGATACGACTGATCGCGGAAATGCAGATGTGAGACTGGGATTCATTGGACGAATCGTCAGGAAGTATAGTAAACCCACGAAGAAGATAGCTTACAAAACCTTCGTTCGACCGATCTGGAATATTTCTTTTCAGTCTGCGACCCGTACCAGATAGGATTGAAAAATTAATCTAGAGGATCCAAAGAAGAGCAACGCGCTTCGCCTAGGTCTGTTTAATAAGAGCGAAAGCGGCCTCGGAGATGAGCGTCAAACACCAGCGGCACACGCTGCCCGAGACTGGTTTACTGTTTACATTGCGACAGAATACGTTCCCAGGAGAGCCAACAGACACAAATTATGACTCTACCATCTGGTGAGCAAGATGTATGAGACAGGCGAAATGCCCACAGACTTCAAAAAGAATACAATAATTCCAATCCCGAAGAAAGCAGGGGTTGACAGATGTGAAAATTAACGAACTATCAGTGCAATTAGCCACGGCTGCAAAATAGTAACACTAATTCTTTACAGACGAATGGAAAAGCTGGTAGGAGCCGACCTCGGGGAAGATCAGTTTGGATTCCTTAGAAATGTTGGAACACGTGAGGCAATACTGACCTTACCACTTATCTTAGAAGAAAGATTAAGGAAAGGCAAACCTACGTTTCTAGCATTTGTAGACTTAGAGAAAGCTTTTGACAATGTTGACTGGAATACTCTCTTTCAAATTCTGAAGGTGGCAGGGGTAAAATACAGGGAGCGAAAGGCTATTTAGAATTTGTACAGAAACCAGATGGCAGTTATAAAAGTCGAGGGACGTGAAAGGAAAGCAGTGGTTGGGAAGGGAGTGAGACAGGGTTGTAGCCTCTCCCCGATGTTATTCAATCTGTATATTGAGCAAGCAGTAAAGGAAACAAAAGAAAAATTTAGAGTAGGAGTTAAAATCCATGGAGAAGAAATTAAAACTTTGAGGTTCGCCGATGACATTGTAATTCTGTCAGAGAGAGCAAAGGACCTGGAAGAGCAGCTGAACGGAATGGACAGTGTCTTGAAAGGAGGATATAAGATGAACATTAACAAAAGCAAAACGAGGATAATGGAATGCAGTTGAATTAAGTCGGGTGATGCTGATGGAATTAGATTAGGAAATGAGACACTTAAAGTAGTAAAGGAGTTTTGCTATTTGGGGAGCAAAATAACTGATGTTGGTGGAAGTAGAGAGGATATAAAATGTAGACTGGCAATGGCAAGGAAAGCGTTTCTGAAGAAGAGAAATTTATTAACATCGAGTATAGATTTAAGTGTCAGAAAGTCGTTTCTGATAGTATTTGTTTGGAGTGTAGCCATGTATGGAAGTGAAACGTGGACGATAAATAGTTTGGACAAGAAGAGAATAGAAGCTTTCGAAATGTGGTGCTACAGAAGAATGCTGAAGGTTAAATGGGTAGATCACGTAAGTAATGAGGAGGTACTGAATAGAATTGGAGAGGAGAGAAATTTGTGGCACAACTTGACTAGAAGAAGGGATCGGTTGGTAGGACATGTTTTGAGGCATCAAGGAATCACAAATTTAGCATTGGAGGGCAGCGTGGAGGGTAAAAATCGTAGAGGGAGACCAAGAGATGAATACACTAAGCAGATTCAGAAGGATGTAGGTTGCAGTAGGTACTGGGAGATGAAGAAGCTTGCACAGGATAGAGTAGCATGGAGAGCTGCATCAAACCAGTCTCTGGACTGAAGACCACACCAACGACAGGTATATTACGCGAAAGGGTTATGAAGGAAAAGGTCAAGCGACTCGAGATCACCAACGATCATTCTTTCTGCGCTTTCGAGACTGGGAGAGAAAGTAGTACAGCGTTATACAAAGTACAGTCTGCCAGAGACTAGAAGGTGGCTTACAGACTACAGATGAAGGGCTTATTTCAATAGCGGTACAAGTCCATTTTTGTTCATTGTGAGATACAGAGTCCTAAAGTCACATGAGCGCCGAAAAATCTGCTGTTGAGATACCAGAAATATTCAAGCATATGGTTTCTTGCTAGAAATGAACCTTTCTTTCTGTTTGTTTGGATCATTAATTTCAGAAGCATTATAGTCAAAAAAGTGGAGGTAATGGACTTGTACCGCTACTGAAATAAGCCTTTCAGATATACCCCCACGTTCAGAAAAAAAATGCAGAACGACTAGAGATAGGACGTTCATATTCACAGGACACGTTCTTTAGCATGTCCTGCAGAAATGATTAGCATTTGAACCATGTCGACCCGCGGGTTCGAAGTTAGCATCGATATCGCTGCGCAACACCATCTACCGGTAAAATATGCCTGCCGCTTTCGTTGTCGCTACAAACCGGAGGTAATGGATCAGTGTGACTTGAGCAGATGTTCAGGATGCCTCGCAGACGTTTGCTCGAACCGTACCTCAAATCACTGAGTTTAAAAGAGAACGGAAGTATTGGCATTAGTGAACATGATGCAAGCATCAGTAAAGTTACTGCAAGTGTGGGACGAAGTGTTACGGCAGTGCAACGACTGCGTGCAGAATGATTTCACGCAAGGCCGTGGAACACGAGGAGATGGGTCAGGTCGCACCACCCAGACCAACTCCGTGAGAAACCGACGTCTCGTCGAAACGGCATTGTAGGGCATACCTGCGGCCTATTCGGCTCCGGCGCATCAGTGGAACCGTATAACACATCTGTGGTGACAGCCCGCCGCCGTTTATTACGTCAGGAGTTGCGTACGCGTCCTCCATTTCTGTGCCTACCTTTGACGAATGTGCGGAAACATGTGCAGTGGTGTACACTCCTGGAAATTGAAATAAGAACACCGTGAATTCATTGTCCCAGGAAGGGGAAACTTTATTGACACATTCCTGGGGTCAGATACATCACATGATCACACTGACAGAACCACAGGCACATAGACACAGGCAACAGAGCATGCACAATGTCGGCACTAGTACAGTGTATATCCACCTTTCGCAGCAATGCAGGCTGCTATTCTCCCATGGAGACGATCGTAGAGATGCTGGATGTAGTCCTGTGGAACGGCTTGCCATGCCATTTCCACCTGGCGCCTCAGTTGGACCAGCGTTCGTGCTGGACGTGCAGACCGCGTGAGACGACGCTTCATCCAGTCCCAAACATGCTCAATGGGGGACAGATCCGGAGATCTTGCTGGCCAGGGTAGTTGACTTACACCTTCTAGAGCACGTTGGGTGGCACGGGATACATGCGGACGTGCATTGTCCTGTTGGAACAGCAAGTTCCCTTGCCGGTCTAGGAATGGTAGAACGATGGGTTCGATGACGGTTTGGATGTACCGTGCACTATTCAGTGGTGTACGGCCAGTGTAGGAGATCGCTCCCCACACCATGATGCCGGGTGTTGGCCCTGTGTGCCTCGGTCGTATGCAGTCCTGATTGTGGCGCTCACCTGCACGGCGCCAAACACGCATACGACCATCATTGGCACCAAGGCAGAAGCGACTCTCATCGCTGAAGACGACACGTCTCCATTCGTCCCTCCATTCACGCCTGTCGCGACACCACTGGAGGCGGGCTGCACGATGTTGGGGCGTGAGCGGAAGACGGCCTAACGGTGTGCGGGACCGTAGCCCAGCTTCATGGAGACGGTTGCGAATGGTCCTCGCCGATACCCCAGGAGCAACAGTGTCCCTAATTTGCTGGGAAGTGGCGGTGCGGTCCCCTACGGCACTGCGTAGGATCCTACGGTCTTGGCGTGCATCCGTGCGTCGCTGCGGTCCGGTCCCAGGTCGACGGGCACGTGCACCTTCCGCCGACCACTGGCGACAACATCGATGTACTGTGGAGACCTCACGCCCCACGTGTTGAGCAATTCGGCGGTACGTCCACCCGGCCTCCCGCATGCCCACTATACGCCCTCGCTCAAAGTCCGTCAACTGCACATACGGTTCACGTCCACGCTGTCGCGGCATGCTACCAGTGTTAAAGACTGCGATGGAGCTCCGTATGCCACGGCAAACTGGCTGACACTGACGGCGGCGGTGCACAAATGCTGCGCAGCTAGCGCCATTCGACGGCCAACACCGCGGTTCCTGGTGTGTCCGCTGTGCCGTGCGTGTGATCATTGCTTGTACAGCCCTCTCGCAGTGTCCGGAGCAAGTATGGTGGGTCTGACACACCGGTGTCAATGTGTTCTTTTTTCCATTTCCAGGAGTGTATAACGAAGTCACTGGGGACAAGAACGGGATCAGATAGTCTTTTCGGGTAAATCCAGGTTCTGTTTGTTTGAAAATTATGGCCGCATTTTGGTTCGCCGCAGGCAAGGGAAGTGGCATCACATTGATTGCGTTCGCAGAAGACATACAGCGCCACCTTAAGGCCTTATGGCGTGGTGCACTATTGGGCACAAACCGCACTTAGTGCGTCCGCAGCTCGTGGTCTTGCGGTAGCGTTCTCGCTTCCCGCGCACGGGGTCCCGGGTTCGATTCTCGGCGGGGTAAGGGATTTTCTCTGCCTAGAGATGACTGGGTGTTGTGTGTGTCTCTCATCATAATTTCATCATCCTTGACTCGCAAGTCGCCGAATTGGCGTCAGCTCAAAAGGACTTGCAATTTCGGCGGCCGAACACCTCGAACTCCCGGCTCACAATGGCGTACGATCATTTCATTTCACAGTTAGTGCGTGTCCAGTGCAGTGGGACCAATGCAAAGACCTTGTAAAAAGTAACTAGACTCACTGATGGCGCTGCAGTCGCGGAATAATTTGAACCTTCGACTGGACGCCATTATAGTGGTTGCAGTCTGATGTGTTGTGTAGTATTGTTGTTTGTGAAGACCGTGATTCAACGTTGTACATTTGTTGGGGCGTACATACAGTATTTGTTACTCGTAATTCTACTGTCTGTACGTTGCAATCAAAAGAACTACAATGGTGAAGAGTTGTGCAGCGATTAATTGTACAAATAAATTCGAGAAAGGAACGAATATTACATTTCACAGGTATGTGGATATTTTAAGTTGTTTTGTATGTTAGTGCACTTGCTTAATAATTGTTTTTGCAACACGGTACTAGCATAATGTCTGTGCATCTATTTGCAGGTTTCCTTTTTCAAAACCACAACTGTTACAAAAATGGTTACACGCTGTCAGGAGGCAAGATTTCCGAACGACAGAATACCATTTTATATGTTTCTGATCATTTTCAAGAAAGTTGGCTGATCGGTAGTGTTTTCATGGTCTAGGTTAGGTTGAAACTTGATAATTTGGTCGTGAGTTGGCAAAGCACTATGCCATATATAACGCACTTCTCGTCATAAAATCTAAAGGAAGGTAGAGTCAGGAAACATCTATTAATATTGTGGGCAAATCTTCGAGTATTTTGATGCATTTTGCTTACATCTGTCGTAAATGAACTACGAAAAATACTAGGGGTCCAGTACATAACTTTTAGCTACGGCAGATTCCACGTAGTACGCAAGATAAATTCATAAACAGTGACTAGTTGCTGTTTGTTCATAAATTAAAAAGTATATTGTAGTAACGTATTGAAATGAGGCATTATGTTTGTGACCTGACTCAGGGGAAGGCATTTTATAACCAAAAGCTATGTATAAACATTCGAAATCCGCGCGTCAGTTTACCACTCTAATGGCCGCCGCCCAGCTATTCAATTTGTCCGCTCTTCACAGTCGACCACTCGTGTGGTTTTGGCGGCCTGGACCAATGTGACATACGTGAATGAAATCTTGTGACCTTTTCTGCACAACACCCCAAGACACCATTTTTCAGCAAGATAATGCACGACCACGTGTTGCTGCAACGAACACGTGCCTTCTAGGTGTCACAGGATGTCAGCCTTTTGCCCTGGCCCTCCACACTTGTCGCCAGTCGAAAACGTGTGGGCTATGATGAAACGACGGATGCAGCTCTGTGACCCAATGCCGGGCACCACACATGAACCTTGAAACCAGGTGGATACATCAGGACGCCATTCACGCCTTATACGCACCAATGCCGTAACGCGGGAACAAGTTATCAGGGCGCATAGCGCATCCTTAGCCTACTAGGCAACTGGACGCATGCTGAACCGAGGTGACTGAAATGCTAATCATTTCTGCAGAACATACAAATGTACTTGTCCTGTGAATATGAACGTCCTATCTCTAGTCGCCTACATCTACATCGACGTAATTACTCTGCTATTCACAATAAAGTGCCTGGCAGAGGGTTCAGTGAACCACCTTCATGCTGTCTCTCTACCGTTCCACTCTCGAACGGCACGCGGGAAAAACGAGCACTTAAATTTTTCCGTGCGAGCCCTGATTTCTCTTATTTTATCGTGACGATCATTTCTCCCTTTGTAGGTGGGTGCCAACAGAATGCTTTCGCAATCGGAGGAGAAAACTGGTGATTGAAATCTCATGAGAAGATCCCGTCGCCAACGAAAAACGCCGTCGTTTTAATGATTGCCACTCCAATTCACGTGTCATGTTTGTGACACTACCTCCCGTATTTCGCGATAATATAAAACGAGCTGCCCTTTTTTTTACTTTTTCGATGTCATCCGTCAGTCCCACCTGATGCGGATCCCACACCGCACAGCAGTACTCCAGAATAGGGCGGACAAGTGAGGTGTAAGCAGCCTCTTTGGTAGACCTGTTGCACCTTCTAAGTGTTCTGCCAATGAATCGCAGCCTTTGGTTTGCTCTACCCACAATATTATCTATGTCATCGTTCCAAAAAATGGTTCAAATAGCTCTGAGCACTATGGGACTCAACTTCTGAGGTCATAAGTCCGCTATAACTTAGAACTACTTAAACCTAACTAACGTAAGAACATCACACACATCCATGCCCGACGCAGGATTCGAACCTGCGACCGAAGCGGTCTCGCGGTTCCAGACTGTAGCGCCTAGAACCGCACGGCCACTGCGGTCAGCTGTCATCGTTCCAATTTAGGTTATTTGTAATTGTAATCGCTGAGTATTTAGTGGAATTTACAGCAGTCAGATTTGTGTGACTTATCGCGTAATCGAAATTTAGCTGATTTCTTTTAGTACTCATGTGAATAACTTCACACTTTTTCTTATTCAGGGTCAATTGCCACTTTTCGCACCATACGGATATCTTATCTAAATCATTTTGCAAGTCGTTTTGATCATCTGATGACTTTACAAGACGGTAAATGACAGCATCATCTGGAAACAATCTAAGACGGCTACTCAGATTGTCTCCTATGTCGTTAATATAGATCAGGAACAATAGAGAGCCTATAACACTTCCTTGGGGAACGCCAGATGTTACTTCTGTTTTACTCGATGACTTTCCGTCTATTACTACGAACTTTGACTTTTCTGACAGGAAATCACGAATCCAGTCGCACAACTGAGGCGATATTCCGTAGGCACACAGTTTGGTTAGAAGACGGTTGTGAGGAACGGTGTCGAAAGCCTTCTGGAAACCTAAAAATATGGAATCGTCCAAGGTGTTCCGTTTTTTCTCTGAACATTGTAGATGTGGATGGAGGGCAACTACGCAACACCTAAGCTAGTATGACCGGTCAGGAATATGAATCCATGCTTCGCCGTTCCCACATTCAGCTCACCAACACGCTCGGTTATTTACTGTGCGTGTTACATTGCATGTTGTGAGAAGGGATATTCTTGTCACAGTGCTGGGTAGTAATTCGTAGAAGTATTAGTTCTACTGCCGAGGTCGTAATGGCAATGGTCGAGCGCACAATTCTCGTAGCCGTTCTCGCGTTTCGCACCAGTTCAGTGCGCCGGAGTTTGTAAGGAACGCGAAATTTACGGCGTTCATTCGGGAAGTGAAGAACGACCCGCGCAGCTGTTCCGCTGCAGATGGTCGTTGGTTCCACGTGTTGCAGGAGGTGTAGGTGCAGGTACGGCAGCTGTCTACTGCAGTCCTTTTACATTTTCCATCGGAGGCCAGTTTCACAGAGCTATTCGGACTATTTACATCTGTTTTTTTTTTTTTGTTTATTTTATTTACGGTATGACCACTTAGGATCGTGTTTCAGCTTCATTCTGTCCTCTCTGTCCAGAGGTTACTCTGTTTTCAGCATTTCTTCATGCGGTCGCCACCCTGTTCCTTTTGTCCTTGTGTCCACGTTCTTTCGGTCTTTGTACTTCCTCTTTCGTCGTGAAATCTTTTCAGACTTCGCACTGTTTCGAAATACGCCCCGCTTTAATATGAAGACTTCCGGGCTGTTGGACCTGTCGAGTTCTTTCGAGCTTTTTCTAATCCGCATCGTAATAGTCTCCTTGTTCCAGATTTAATCAGATATTTGTTTGGGCACTCTGTTTTTGTGCATTCTCTGTAGGTGTGCAAGATATATGAGCCCCCTTTCTCTTGGTTTCAGCGATGTTCTCCACATTCTGTAGACCACCTTGTTCCTCCTAAGTTTCCTAAGATTCCATCCATGACTTCATAGAATTCTCCTTTCCAGAGTCTCCAACACCTCAAGCTTTTAGTTCATCAGGAGACATTTACTGTCGCCCAAGCATTCTATTTCGTTCACAGTATTCTAACGCCTTATTTTGACATTCTAGGAGATTGTGATGTCAACGCCAATATTTTGTGTCACCAGTGTATGCGACAGTGTTCGTGACTTATGAAGTGATGAATATTTTTCCAGAAATGACTTTTAAGCCTATACGTGAGAACTGAGAAAAGACTTATTACTATATTATGAATTGCAAATAATTTCAAACAACAATATACTTTGTTATTTTTATACCCAGTTCTCTACAAAGAATAATCATGTAACAAAAGACAATATCACTAAAAGAATGTATTGGCATTGTATTGTCTGTGAAATTCTTATTTCTTCTATTGTTCTCTGTGATGTATGAAGAGGCTGAGATCGGAGATAAGTTGAGGTCTGTTCTTTTAAATATTCTAAAAGGTTGTCATAAGTGACCAAAAGAAAAATATGACGTACAATTTACTGAATGGAACTCTAGAGTACGGACTTTTATTTTTAACTTGACACTCTACTATGAACGTTTTAAGTTCAGTGTCAGCAGCAAAAAGGAAAGAATACCCAGTCCAGACTGTGTTTTGTCTGCCACCATTACGTGAGCGCATGGAGCAGCAGTTTCAAACTGTAGAAATAATCCGACATTAATTCCTTCGACCGATATCACAATATTTGAACTCCGAGGACAAGAACCCAGAGGAATTTACTATTTTTCTGTCCTAATTGTGAAAATAACATTCAGTAGTACAATCTTAGATTTTACGTAAATGAAGTAATTTTTGTGGCTGGTGCGTAAGGTTATTTTTTCTCTGAGTAATTTACCAGTGACTTAAAAATAAAATATTTACGACACCAGTGCTGTTCTGGGGACACGTTGTGGTGTTATATGTTAATAATTTGGTGCATACATTTTAATGTCACGTACTGAATTAGTGAAACAGCATTTCAATATTTATTTGTAGTGATAAGGTATGACAAAAGTAATTCATTATAGTCGGGCACAGCAGCACATAAATAATTGTGAATAATGAATTATCAGAGATTATTTATTTTTTTCAAATAATACTGTTATTGATGCTGCTACATTTTCGTACACTTTACAATATCACGTACACACCACCACAACAACTTTAAACACAACCAAAACCCATTACAAGATGCACTTTCTCTTATAAACGCATTTAGTAAGCCCGTATGTTCTGTCCATCTTTGAGATCCGGTCGCCTAGAGCATCTTTTTCTAGGCCTCTTCCTTTTATGGTCTCACCGAGGTACTTGAACTGAACTCCGTAATCTGGCCTGTCTCTGTTACAAGGAATTTCGGTTCATATTTGTCATTCATTATGAATTTGGTCTCTTCTGTCAAAATTCTCAGCCCCACTCTGTTGGCAATCCTTTCTAGGAGGTTGATCTGCGTGGTCGCTTCCTCTGGACTGCCTGAGAGTATCCCAAAGTCAGCTGCAAAGGTCAGGCAGGGGTGACGTAATTCCTTCCGATTTTTGCCCTCTGCAGATCGCGCTTATTCCTTTATTTTCAAGTTCTTATTTCCGATTTCTCACAATCCTTACTAGTACACAACTGAGTAGTATCGTTGCTTGTTCGTCACGTTTTGTCTTGCCTACCCTGATTTCAAAGGGCCGGGACATTTTCCCCGTGAACTTCACCTTTTAAGGTCACTTCACCAGGTTCGATATGGAACACGAATTTCTTGATACTCCCGTTCAGTCTCTCTCTCTCCACCGAGTCAGAAGCCTTTTTGAAACCTGCGAAAGACATCGCCATTTTCCTGGTACTCAGAATTCTCTGACGAATGACTTTACTTCAAATTAATGGTTCACTCTGTGGAGCACTGGCTTTCCGGAACCCTCATTGATACTCCCCGAGCTTTTAGTTCAATACTTGTAAATACCAAATAGATACGATTTCAAAGTACGGAAACGTGACTCTTCTATCGAACATCGAGGTTATTTATTTTCAAAATTACACATTTATGTAAAATCGATGTATATACACTCCTGGAAATTGAAATAAGAACACCGTGAATTCATTGTCCCAGGAAGGGGAAACTTTATTGACACATTCCTGGGGTCAGATACATCACATGATCACACTGACAGACCCACAGGCACATAGACACAGGCAACATAGCATGCACAATGTCGGCACTAGTACAGTGTATATCCACCTTTCGCAGCAATGCAGGCTGCTATTCTCCCATGGAGACGATCGTAGAGATGCTGGATGTAGTCCTGTGGAACGGCTTGCCATGCCATTTCCACCTGGCGCCTCAGTTGGACCAGCGTTCGTGCTGGACGTGCAGACCGCGTGAGACGACGCTTCATCCAGTCCCAAACATGCTCAACGAGGGACAGATCCGGAGATCTTGCTGGCCAGGGTAGTTGACTTACACCTTCTAGAGCACGTTGGGTGGCACGGGATACATGCGGACGTGCATTGTCCTGTTGGAACAGCAAGTTCCCTTGCCGGTCTAGGAATGGTAGAACGATGGGTTCGATGACGGTTTGGATGTACCGTGCACTATTCAGTGTCCCCTCGACGATCACCAGTGGTGTACGGCCAGTGTAGGAGATCGCTCCCCACACCATGATGCCGGGTGTTGGCCCTGTGTGCCTCGGTCGTATGCAGTCCTGATTGTGGCACTCACCTGCACGGCGCCAAGCACGCATACGACCATCATTGGCACCAAGGCAGAAGCGACTCTCATCGCTGAAGACGACACGTCTCCATTCGTCCCTCCATTCACGCCTGTCGCGACACCACTGGAGGCGGGCTGCACGATGTTGGGGCGTGAGCGGAAGACGGCCTAACGGTGTGCGGGACGGTAGCCCAGCTTCATGGCGACGGTTGCGAATGGTCCTCGCCGATACCACAGGAGCAACAGTGTCCCTAATTTGCTGGGAAGTGGCGGTGCGGTCCCCTACGGCACTGCGTAGGATCCTACGGTCTTGGCGTGCATCCGTGCGTCGCTGCGGTCCGGTCCCAGGTCGACGGGCACGTGCACCTTATGCCGACCACTGGCGACAACATCGATGTACTGTGGAGACCTCACGCCCCACGTGTTGAGCAATTCGGCGGTACGTCCACCCGGCCTCCCGCATGCCCACTATAGGCCCTCGCTCAAAGTCCGTCAACTGCACATACGGTTCACGTCCACGCTGTCGCGGCATGCTACCAGTGTTAAAGACTGCGATGGAGCTCCGTATGCCACGGCAAACTGGCTGACACTGACGGCGGCGGTGCACAAATGCTGCGCAGCTAGTGCCATTCGACGGCCAATACCGCGGGTCCTGGTGTGTCCACTGTGCCGTGCGTGTGATCATTGCTTGTACAGCCCTCTCGCAGTGTCCGGAGCAAGTATGGTGGGTCTGACACACCGGTGTCAATGTGTTCTTTTTTCCATTTCCAGGAGTGTAGATACGATTTCAAAGTACGGAAACGTGACTCTTCTATCGAACATCGGGGTTATTTATTTTCAAAATTACACATTTATGTAAAATCGATGTATATAGATTAACATATCTGAAGACCAGAGAAGCCCCAGTCACTGAAGAAACAATACTGTGTAACAGACAACTGTGTGCAGCAAATTCACAACAGTAGAAAAGGAGAAATTATTTAATAAGAGATCTAAAACTTGCTCGAAACAATATGCGTTATCACAAGCAGACCTTCAGAAAACAGAAGTTGCCTTACGCTTTTCTCTTATTTGTTATCGAAGAGCAAACGTGGAGCTTCACTGAAAATGTTCAGATATGCGTGAATTCCTAAGGGACAAAACTGCTGAGGTCATCGGTCCCTAGACTTACGCACTACTTAAAGTAACTTATGCTAATAACAACACACACATCCATGACCGAGGGAGGACTCGAACCTCCGGCGGGAGGGGCTGCTCAATCCGTGCATGGCGCCTCGAACCAAGCGGCAACTCCGCGCGGCAGCTTCACTGAAGTGATAAAAAGACAGTGTAATAGAACAGTACGCGCACTGGTAAAGAGCGACATGCTGGGACGCTACATAACTTTCTGTCTGTCCGTAGTGTAGTAGTCCAATATAAAAGCCACAGAGATCGCGTTAGGAAAAGATGCAATAGGAAAAACATATAAATTTCGTAACCATATCTTCGCCACACCTGTTAGTATAGCTCTGTTTTTCAGAACGGAAAGTTGGTTGTGGGTAATACAGTGAAGACGGATGATGAAGTATCGACACGTTATTTATGAATGTCATGAACCTGCTGCTCGTAAATGTCTATTGCAAGGGATTATTTCTTCATCTACTTCTATTGCTGTAGTCCTTGGCTGCGTTAAACTTCAAACTCGATGGTACACAACTGCATTGTTTTATAGATAAATGACCCCGATGGTCGGTAAGAACACACAAATATTTCTCCGTTTTAGACAAAAACTAATATTTCACGTGTCACTGTGCTTACGACGTGATATTTCCTAATCTGTGTGTTGTGCAGTGACAGTATTTTGCAGGCATATTCAGTCGTATATGTGAACACTGTCCGCAAAATATGTTGCAACAAGGATTAGCACTAAAGAAGTAGTAAATTAGGACGTCATGCCTGATGCTGAAGTTTTACACCATGAAAGCGCAAACGTGGTAAGCGCTAAATGTTTTTCATTTCATTACTTTATGGGCTGACAGCGAGAAAAAGCTTCTAAAACATTTTGAATTAATGCTAAATATTTTTGGGGTACGTTAAATGCTCTCATTCTCAAACATATACAAAGTTTCTGACTTTAATCCTTCTCTTATTGTGTTAAATCTTTAACTTAAGATTGTTGTTGTTGTTGTGGTCTTCAGTCCTGAGACTGGTTTCGTGCAGCTCTCCATGCTACTCTATCCTGTGCAAACTTCTTCATCTCCCAGTACCTACTGCAACCTACATCCTTCTGAATCTGCTTAGTGTATTCATCTCTTGGTCTCCCTCTACGATTTTTACGCTCCACGCTGCCCTCCAATACTAAATTGGTGATCCCTTGATGCCTCAGAACATGTCCTACCAACCGGTCCCTTCTTCTTGTCAAGTTGTGCCACAAACTCCTCTTCTCCCCAATTCTATTCAATACCTCCTCATTAGTTACGTGATCCACCCATCTAATCTTCAGCATTCTTCTGTAGCACCACATTTCGAAAGCTTCTATTCTCTTCTTGTCCAAACTATTTATCGTCCATGTTTCACTTCCATACATGGCTACACTCCATACAAATACTTTCAGAAACGACTTCCTGACATTTAAATCTATACTCGATGTTAACAAAACTTTTTTCTTCAGAAACGCTTTCCTTGCCATTGCCAGTCTACATTTTATATCCTCTGTACTTCGACCATCATCAGTTATTTTGCTCCCCAAATAGCAAAACTCCTTTACTACTTTGTCTCATTTCCTAATCTAATTCCCTCAGCATCACCCGTCTGCATTCGACTACATTCCATTATCCTCGTTTTGCTTTTGTTGATGTTCATCTTATATCCTCCTTTGAAGACACTGTCCATTCCGTTCAACTGCTCTTCCAAGTCCTTTGCTGTCTCTGACAGAATTACAAGAATTATATCTGGTGTTAAATCTAGAAATTCCCTTCAGAGAGATTTCCAAAAACCAGGGTATTTTGAAAATTACTTTACATTATATATTCATTAACGTCTTTCGTTATTACTAGTATTTGTCTTTTTACAAAAGATAGTTAAAAGAATTAATTAAGACCAGAAAGAACCTCTATAAAGACTTCAGCGGTTTCGCATTAGTAAAGAAAGGAGTCAGATGCAGTGATACAAGTATATTCAACAACCTACCAAAACACATTGAACGTCATGTAGATAACGTGGTGGGGTTTAAGGCTGATTTAAAGAACTTTCTGTTCGGCAACTCCTTCTCCTCTATTGAAGAGTTTCTTCACACAAACTCTTAAATTTGTTATTTTCGTTTAATTCGTGGTTAGAACTAGCACTGTAATACAATAATGCAAGGTTATTTCGCTGTATTGAACTTAAATTATATGTACGCCCTTGACGTCTGACGTCTTTCCACATCCCAGAGATGACTAACCGTGGGAACTGTTACTGCGCCAGATCATAATTTTTCACTACCCTGCGCGCCGAACAGCGTAAAACCCATTGCGGGGATTCCCCTACTTCCAGCGGTTGCTACAGCAGCCGCGGGGGATCCCCGCAACCTGAAGATCTCTCCCCACCCCCCCACCCCCGACTACTACGCAAGTCTCTCTCCTCCCCCCCCCCCCCTTTCTTCCTCTCAGGCGAGAGCGCGGGGTAAAAGTCTACGCCTGGGTATCACGGCAAAGCGCTCTCCGGGCCAGATAAAATTCTCGCGGCTCATTTCGACGCTGGTTCTGCGAGAGACCAAATTGCGTTGCCTTATTCCTGGCCCTCGGCGCAGAGGCGCGCGCTCTCAATAGGCGCTCTCGGATATCAGAATCTCGGCGGCGGCAGCGGGATTCCCGCCAGTAATGAGCGGAACAGATACCCTCTGCCACGCAGCAGCTAGCGAGGCCGCCCCAGCGGCAGGGAGCGTACAGTACACTACAAAACGCCTGCTACTACGTCCGTATTGTTCTTCAAGGAACAGTTCCCAGTGCAGTTACTGTACGAGGTGCATTCAAGTTCTAAGGCCTCCGATTTTTTTTCTAATTAACTACTCACCCGAAATCGATGAAACTGGCGTTACTTCTCGACGTAATCGCCCTGCAGACGTACACATTTTTCACAACGCTGACGCCACGATTCCATGGCAGCGGCGAAGGCTTCTTTAGGAGTCTGTTTTGACCACTGGAAAATCGCTGAGGCAACAGCAGCACGGTTGGTGAATGTGCGGCCACGGAGAGTGTCTTTCATTGTTGGAAAAAGCCAAAAGTCACTAGGAGCCAGGTCAGGTGAGTAGGGAGCATGAGGAATCACTTCAAAGTTGTTATCACGAAGAAACTGTTGCGTAACGTTAGCTCGATGTGCGGGTGCGTTGTCTCGGTGAAACAGCACACGCGCAGCCCTTCCCGGACGTTTTTGTTGCAGTGCAAGAAGGAATTTGTTCTTCAAAAACATTTTTGTTGGATGCACCTGTTACCGTAGTGCCCTTTGGAACGCAATGGGTAAGGATTACGCCCTCGCTGTCGCAGAACATGGACACCATCATTTTTTCAGCACTGGCAGTTACCCGAAATTATTTTGGTGGCGGTGAATCTGTGTGCTTCCATTGAGCTGACTGGCGCTTTGTTTCTGGATTGAAAAATGGCATACACGTCTCATCCATTGTCACAACCGACGAAAAGAAAGTCCCATTCGTGCTTTCGTTGCGCGTCAACATTGCTCGGCAACATGCCACACGGACAGCCGTGTGGTCGTCCGTCAGCATTCGTGGCACCCACCTGAATGACACTTTTCGCATTTTCAGGTCGTCATGCAGGATTGTGTGCACAAAACCCACAGAAATGCCAAGTCTGGAGAAGATCTATTCAACAGTCATTCGGCGATCCCCCAAAACAATTCTCTCCACTTTCTCGATCGTGTCGTCAGACCGGCTTGTGCGAGCCCGAGGTTGTTTCGGTTTGTTGTCACACGATGTTCTGCCTTCATTAAACTGTCGCACCCACGAACGCACTGTCGACACATCCGTAACTCCATCACCACATGTCTCCTTCAACTGTCGATGAATTTCAATTGGTTTCACACCACGCAAATTCAGAAAACGAGTGATTGCACGCTGTCCAAGTAAGGAAAACGTCGCCATTTTAAGTATTTAAAACAGTTCTCATTCTCGCCGCTGGCGGTAAAATTCCATCTGCCGTACGGTGCTGCCATCTCTGGGACGTTTTGACAATGAACGCGGCCTCATTTTAAAACAATGCGCATGTTTCTATCTCTTTCCAGTCCGGAGAAAAAAAATCGGAGGCCTTAGAACTTGAATGCACCTCGTATGACAGCGAACGTAAAACCTTTTCCAATCTGTGCCCAGAATGTTTCTTTTCCTGCCTGTCGGCTTTCAGGGTTCGTCTGCAGTGGTATCGAAACTGATATTTCTAGCTACAGCGAGACCGAACGAGACATCATTTGCAGCTATTTTAATAGGGCAGTCAACAAAAACTGATGCGAGGGGATTAAACAGTCACATACGTTTTCGCTGTCCACGCGTAATAGCAACATTCTTTCCTGCATTTAACCACGTCTGCATCAGTTTTCTGCGTGTTGTGGAAATTACATTGTGTGATCTATACAGGGTGGTCCATTGATCGTCACCGGGCCAAATATCTCACGAAATAAGCGTCAAACGAAAAAACTACAAAGAGCGAAACTCGTCTAGCTTGAAGGGGGAAACCAGATGGGGCTATGGTTGGCCCGCTACATGGCGCTGCCATAGGTCAAACGGATATCAACTGCGTTTTTTAAAAAATAGGAACCCCTATTTTTATTACATATTCGCGTAGTACGTAAAGAAATATGAATGTTTTAGTTGGACCACTTTTTTCGCTTTGTGATAGTCACAAACATATGCCTCACAATTTTAGACGAACAGTTGGTAACAGGTAGGTTTTTTTATATTCAAACACAGAACGTAGATACGTTTGAACATTTTATTTCGGTTGTTCCAATGTGATACATCTACATTTCTGAACTTATCATTTCTGAGAACGCATTCTGTTACAGCGTCATTACCTGTAAATACGACATTAATGCAATAAATGCTCAAAATGACGTCCGTCAACCTCAATGCATTTGGCAATACGTGTAACGACATTCCTCTCAACAGCGAGTAGTTCGCCTTCCGTAATGTTCGCACAAGCATTGACAGTGCACTGAAGCATGTTGTCAGGCGTTGTCGGTGGATCACGATAGCAAATATCCTTCAACTTTCCCCACAGAAAGAAATCCGGGGACGTCAGATCCGGTGAACGTGCGGGCCATGGTATGATGCTTCGACGACCAATCCACCTGTCATGAATTATGCTATTCAATACCGATTCAGCCGCACGCGAGCTATATGCCGAACATCCATCATGTTGGAAGTACATCGCCATTCTGTCATGCAGTGAAACATCTTGTAGTAACATCGGTAGAACATTACGTAGGAAATCAGCATACATTGCACCATTTAGATTGCTTTCGATAAAATGGGGGCCAATTATCCTTCCTCCCATAATGGCGCACCATACATTAACCAGCCAAGGTCGCTGATATTCCACTTGTCGCAACCATCGTGGATTTTCCGTCGCCCAATAGTGCATATTATGCCGGTTTACGTTACCGCTGTTGGTGAATGACGCTTCGTCGCTAAATAGAACGCGTGCACTAAATCTGTCATCGTCCCGTAATTTCTCTTTTGCCCAGTGGCAGAACTGTACACGACGTTCAAAGTCGTCGCCATGCAATTCCTGGTGCATATAAATATGGTACGGGTGCAGTCGAGCATATAAATATGGTAAGAGTGCAATCGATGTTGCTGTAACATTCTCAACACCGACGTCTTTGAGATTCCCGATTCTCGCGCAATTTGTCTGCTACTGATGTGGGGATTAGCCGCGACAGCAGCTAAAACACCTATTTGGGCATCATCATTTGTTGCAAGTCGTGGTTGACGTTTCATATGTGGCTGAACACTTCCTGTTTCCTTAAATAACGTAACTATCCGGCGAACGGTCCGGACAATTGGATGATGTCGTCCAGGATACCGAGCAGCATACATAGCACACGCCCGTTGGGCAGTTTGATCACAATAGCCATACATCAACACGATATCGACCTCTTCCGCAATTGGTAAACGGTCCAATTTAACACGGGTAATGTATCACGCCGCAAATACCGTCCGCACTGGCGGAATGTTACGTGATACCACGTACTTATACGTTTGTGACTATTACAGAGCCATCTATCACAAAGCGGAAAAAGTGGTACAACTAAAACATTCCCATTTCTTTACGTAATTCACGAAAATGTGATGAAAAATGGGGGTCCTATTTTACAAAACGCAGTTGATATCCGTTTGACCTATGGCAGCGCCATCTAGCGGGTCAACCATAGCGCCATCTGGTTTCCCCCTTCAAGCTAGACGAGTTTCGTTCTTTGTAGTTTTTTCGTTTAATACTTGTTTCGTGAGATATTTGGCCCGGTCACTATCAATGGAGGACCCTGTATATGAAGTTTATCGCAGAACGCTATGAGTTGCCATACAAGGATATAGACCCGAATCGGATACACGTATCATGTTAACAAACATGTCTGAAAACCGAGATGTCTTGGGTTCGAACAGTATACTCTCGCTACTTCAAAACTTTCAATACTGGATTAATAAAGAAGTAGAGAAAAGTTAAGATGGTGGTTTTAATGATTCATGTGTTCTACACAGTCTTGCCTCACTTGACAACGACGCCCAGAAAGTTCACACAAACATGTCAAACTGTTAGAGAAGTCCTCCTTTGGGATGTTGTTCAACTCAAGCGTCAGTTTCGGACCTTCTTCACTCTTGGTGAAACATCAGAGACCAATACTGCTCTCTGTCGTTCTGTGGTGGCTTTGTGTTGGTAACGCCATGTCTCGTCAACCATGATGATTTTTTTTTTCCAGAAAAAAAAAGCTGCCTTTTGCATTTTAATCAAGTCACGGCATGTGTCCACACGTCGTTGTTTTGGTTCGGAGTCACAGCAAACTTTGCACACACTTTTATCTTCTTCAAAACATTCTGGAAGAACACTTGACATTGTGGACAAATACGTGATTTAGCGATATTGCGGCATGGCGATTCGTGACACAAAATCCCGGACGTACTACGGCCGCTCGTTCACTACTGCACACTGCCTGCTCACAAGTGAGTGGGCGAACGCACATCTGTTATTTACAGATGTTAGTTCGTCTCCGAACTGTTTGGACGGACGGTGCACTAACATAACCTAAAGAAAATGCCCTCCAAGAAGAACTTAGAAAGAATGTATGATTTTTTAAAGAAGTGTATTATACAGAATGTACATTGCTACAGTCTGCCTTGTTATTATTATTATAATTAATTCCTTTCTTAAAGTAAAGAATTTGAAGGATTAACATTTGTAAAACTTAGTAATTTATTCTATTTCAGTAGCACGAAAGATTTTCCGTCTCTTTTTAATATAGTCTTCAACCTTCTACGGTGACAATGTTCGCTACGAATGGCGCGTGGTTCGGATTCCACGTTAAAGTGCGGGTCACATTTCCTCACTGAGGTTGGTTCGGGACAGGGAAGTCCGAAATTACGTCAAACAGAAAGCCTTGTCACACAAAATTACTATTTACACAAGCGGGCAGTGCATTTTAGACGGTTTTTTTACAGTCGTCTGAGTCATTGCTACTGTGGTTCCTCATTTACACCTGAGAAATATAATGTAATAAGAGTTCCATGCGGCTTTTCGCGGATGATTCTGTAGTATACAGAGAAGTTGCAGCATTAGAAAACTGCAGCGAAATGCAGGAAATCTGCAGCGGATAGGCACTTGGTGCGGGGAGTGGCAACTGACCCTTAACATAGACAAATGTAATGTACTGCGAATACATGGAAAGAAGGATCCTTTATTGTATGATTATATGTTAGCGGAACAAACACTGGTAGCAGTTACTTCTGCAAAATATCTGGGAGTATGTGTGCGGAACGATTTGAGGTGGAATGATCGTATAAAATTAATTGTTGGTAAGGCGGGTGCCAGGTTGAGATTCATTGGGAGAGTCCTTAGAAAATGTAGTCCATCAACAAAGGAGGTGGCTTACAAAACACTCGTTCGGCCTATACTTGAGTATTGCTCATCAGTGTGGGATCCGTACCAGGTCGGGTTGACAGAGGAAATAGAGAAGATCCAAAGAAGAGCGGCGCGTTTCGTCACAGGGTTATTTGGTAACCGTGATAGCGTTACGGAGATGTTTAATAAACTCAAGTGGCAGACTCTGCAAGAGAGGCGCTCTGCATCGCGGTGTAGCTTGCTCGCCAGGTTTCGAGAGGGTGCGTTTCTGGATGAGGTATCGAATATATTGCTTCCCCCTACTTATACCTCCCGAGGAGATCACGAATGTAAAATTATAGAGATTCGAGCGCGCACGGAGGCTTTCCGGCAGTCGTTCTTCCCGCGAACCATACGCGACTGGAACAGAAAAGGGAGCTAATGACAGTGGCACGTAAAGTACCCTCCGCCACATACCGTTGGGTGGCTTGCGGAGTATAAATGTAGATGTAGATGTAGTCAAAATACGAAATCACACAGAACGAAGTTTTTACACTATATTCATAAACACAGTGCACAAGGCAGTCCTCCGTGGTAGGGGGCGGGCGTACGGCCACAGAATTAAAAATTAAGTGATTGCCTACTTTGTTTGGAGAGTACTACAGCAGTACTCGTCGGAAGTGAAGCTGTGACAACGGAACTGTGAATCGTTCCTGCCATACCTGAGTCACGGTGCTTTTTACCACTCTGTCAAACTAAAGTACGCCGAGTTAAATACAGACCACAGCTTAAAGACGAAACTCCTTCGCTCAACATTAAATTTTTGCTCATTTTTACGTAAACTGCATGAAATTGCCTCGGACTGGCCTGTAGCAGGAGTTACGTTGTGAACAGGAGAGAACAAATGTGGCCACGAGTGCGCTTTGGTATTCATTGGTGCCTTGATCTCGTTCCGTGAAGCGCTGTGGGCTGTGGCGAGCCGAGGGCGTTAGCGTATGCAGAACAGGCTCGAAGTAGCTTCCGGTCCCACGTACCTCTAGAGGGAGGAAGGCAAATTTGGGCCGCAGGTACAAACTTAAACGTGCTGCTCGCAGATGCTGTTTTGTAGCTGCCGTGTACATACTGGACGGAGCAGCGAAGAGGTCATGCAACAATATGTGAGCCACTGTGTGTGTGTGTGAGAGAGAGAGAGAGAGAAAGCGATCAGTTTACCGCATGGTAGAGCCTTCTCTCCGCGAACACCTTTATGCAAACTCAGCAACTCCTGTTGAAACATTTGTGTGCGTTGATGAGCTGTATGCAGATCAGAGGAGCATATTGCGAAATCGATCTGCCTGCAGGAGTGGGTTTAATGCATGGTCGTGCTTCCCTCACGTCTAGACACCAATTCGCTAATACACAAGTTTCAATTCACGTACCAAACCAACTGCAAACAGCGCCTGCGTAAGCATCGCAAGTAGCAATTAATGCTGATATTGCTGGACTAAACAGTTCATCTAGGATAAGCGGATGTAGGGACTGGAGAGAGGTACAGTTGCTTACTACGCACTACTGTGATGATGACAAGTGTGCTGAAGTTCTCTCGGTCACTTCGACGTCCAATGACATCCAAATTTCGATCTCCCTGCTTAAGAAAGCTAGCGTCAAATTACCTGTAATGAATAGGTGTAGTAAAGATAGTGTACAGTTACGACTGTTAAGTGCTGTATATTCAGCTGCAGTGGCCACTGTAAGAACAGTTCTTCAGTTGGAAGGCTGTGTCACGCTTTTGGGGTGCGATTACATTTCAAGACAAATTTCATGAACCTTTCCTATGTTTCGAAGTGGTTCTTGCGTAGGACGCAGTGAATTTTTGACAATAGTGCGTTACGATGGAACTTGTTAACACACAGCATAATACTCGTATTTGGAAATGAGTTCGAGGTCGAAACTGTACAGTTACGAGGGCAGAAAGGCTTTATATATTCAGGTAGTTGAAGAAAAGAATAATCCATAAAAAAATTTTGTTGCTGAGAACCTACAACCAAGCAAAATGTTTGTAGTAGTCTTCGAAAATTAAAGTGTAGGCTAACTCTAAAAAATTCCATGCATAAATTATGTGGGTTGAACATCATTATCAACGCCAATTTTTTGATTAGATAGATTGGATGTACGTTTGTTTCACAGACCCATACTTAGGAGACGCTCAAGGATGTACAACTTATTGTGAAACAAAAATACGTGATACATATTTGCAGAAAAAGGTATATGCTAATGTCCGTCCCACATATCGCAAGTGAATTAGTCCTCATAGATGTGGGGTAAGTCAAAAAAATTTTAAACATTAACCAACTTGTCACAAAACTTTTGAATGTACAATATACTGAGGTGCACACGATAGTTCTTACGCTATTGTAGCCACCCATCGCCTAACAGAAAATCAGTTTACGGCGTTTTATTTACACTGCTGACCTTACTGCACTGAGTATGTGCAGAAGTCAGATTTTACGTAACACTCACCTTATTTGATATTATTATTATTACTATTATTAGTCGTAAAGATCCCAACATGGAAGACGCTAAGTAAAGATGGTTCACTTCTGGGGCTTCTTATTCTTCTTGTTTGCCCACCAGGTCTTCATTCTTTGCGAGAATTCAGCTTTTCTTTCTTCGCTCCATTTTGTTCCAGTTCTCGGCGCTTTTGTCTCTGGTTTGACCTCCCATTTGTCAACTTTAAGTTTGAAATTGTTTCTTTTGTTCATGTCTTCAGTAGTAATGTTGGCTAATTCCAGATCTTTCTTTACATTTTTGATCCATTCTCCTCCATTAACAAGGGATGCTACGTATCTTACTATTGTTTTTGTAAGTCTGTGATCGGGAAGTCTCATTATGTGGCCATAGAATTTTAGACGCCTCTTCCTCATGTCTATCTCTATGTTAGAATATTCTTCAATTTTAGAATTTTTCTGTAATCTATACCCCTCTTTGGTCCATCTTGGTCCCAGAATTTTCCTAATGATTTTCCGTTCCTCTTTCTTCAGGTTTTCCATATCTGTTTTCCTTTTAAGTATCAAGGTTTCGCTGGCATATAGCATTATTGGTTTAATTACCGACTTATAATGTTTAATTTTTGTATTTATAGATAGACATTTTTATTGTAAATGTTTTGGACCAGCCCTAGACCCCTACGAGCTTTTAATATTCTTTCTTGTTGTGAGTATTTTTCAGAAATTATCTCTCCTAAATATTTAAAGTATGGTACCCTCTTAATTTCTCCATATTTGGTTTGTAACTTAGAAATTTCTAGATTTGTTGTTGTAAACACCGTTTTCTCAAAAGATATTTGTAGGCCAACTTTTCCTGCACACTCTTTTAAGGTTTCTATCTGTTTGACTGCCATTTCACTAGAATCTGCCATTATTGCAAGATCGTCTGCGTAGGCTAAGTAGGGGATTTGTAGGTCATCTTTTTTGGTTCCCAGTGATATTGGTTTCCAGTACTTTTCCTTTTTGAGTTCTTTTTCCCATTCTGCCATGACTCTATCCAGAACTAAGTTAAATAACAGAGGTGATAATCCATCACCTTGTCTAACCCCAGTTTTTATCTCAAATGATTTTGAAAGTTTTCCCATGAATTTCACTTTGCATTTTGTATTTGTTAATGTCTGCTCTATGATGTTCCGTGTCTTCTTATCCAGTCCTTGTTCTTCAAGAATTTTAAATAGTGTGGGTCTGTGAATTGAATCGTATGCCTTTTTAAAGTCGACAAAGACATATACTGTAGGCTTCCTTCGCATTTGTCTCATCCTTGTAATCAATTTCAAGTTTAAAATTTGTTCTGGACATGATCTGTTTGGTCTGAAACCAGCTTGGAAATCTGAGATTTTGGGTTCTAGCAGTTTTTGTGTTCTTTCAAGAAGACAAGCTGATAATATCTTGTATATATTATATATATATAATCTATATTATATTATATAATCTATATAAACCAATCATTTTTTTAAAGAAATTCGTCATTGGAGTAGAAGTGTTTGGCTGCCAATAAATCGTTATGAAGATCGTTCTTATTTGTTGTATTAATTTCATGAGCTGCGCTGTTGGTTTGAGAGAGCTATATTTATGATAAATTTCGTTAAGGAATATGTATATAAGAGGGCTCTTCGGAAAGTAAGGTCGCGAAATGGAAACTACAGTGGAAATGCGATGAAGCTGTGCAGAGATGTGTCGGGCAGTGTCTCTCGTATGACAGTCGATCGCGTCACCTCACTCTTTCGCTCTTTTCAGTTCTGACGACATAATGAGCACAGAAGGATTAGCGTCTCCCGTGAAGTATGGGTGTCTGCCGCGAGGTTTCCGTGCGTTTCCGTCTTCACGGTAATTCTCGGCCGCAAACTGCAGGGCCAACGAGGACACCTGTGCAGCGTTTCCGGTGGGAAATGTTTATCACCCACCATACAGCCCAGACTTGGCTTCCTCTGATGTTCATCTGTCCTAACAGGAACCGCTGGCTATGAAGACAAAAACTGCTGACTAGCTTAGAGAAGTGGCGGAAAGCACAAGTGGCTGCCTTGTATGACGTGGGTACTGGACAGTTGGTACAATGCTACGACAAATGGCTGAGCTGGGCGGCGACTGTATGGAGATTTAGCTGGGAGGTGTAGCATATTGTTAAATTGTTGCAAATTAAACATTGACTGTTCACAAAATAATATCTGATCGCTTGCGAAATAGAAACCACAATGAAAATGTTATATGTATATTGGGAAGCATTAGTTAGTATCAAACAACGAAGTTTTCGTGACCGGTTGTCCGGCTGTGTTAGTTGCTGGTGAATCTTCCAGATTATAAGGACGTGCTCGATGAAACTAGTTTGTTCCTGACGTTACGTCCATAGTTGTTCAGACGTGCTCGTGGCTCTGCAAAATCTTTCCAGGGTAATGCTAGGAAGACTCGCTTCTTGGGATTTGGCAAGATCAATGTGTACTCGTTATTTCTCTTTATTGTCTGTAACACAACGTTACATCACCAGGCAATGTTATCTTGCAATTACCAATGCCCACTTCACACCAAATAAAAAAAATATTCGTCTTCGTTAATCTTCTTTTCCCAAGTACTAACGGTAAGCGGCTTGTCTGACGAAGTTTCTCTATTTTGTGTCTTTTTTTTTCAGTAAACCCATTGCCTCAGATATACCAAATGTCTTACATGCTTTTATATTCCCATCTTAGAAAGCTTCAAGGCCTCCACAGTTTGCACGAAATCCTACTACAATACAAGGTGGCGCACGAAATGTGTTACCATTTTGTTTTTGAATATAAACTTTATTGTCAATACAATGTGAAAGGAACACATACTACAATGAAGACCCGGCCATGGAGATTCGTTCTAACTCAGCATATGCTCAATATGTCCACCAATTTCGTTTCCTGACCTCGGGGAAGATCAGTTTGGATTCCGTAGAAATGTTGGAACACGTGAGGCAATACTAACCTTACGACTTATCTTAGAAGAAAGATTAAGAAAAGGCAAACCTACGTTTCTAGCATTTGTAGACTCAGAGAAAGCTTTTGACAACGTTAACTGGAATACTCTCTTTCAAATTCTGAAGGTGGCAGGGGTAAAATACAGGGAGCGAAAGGCTATTTACAATTTGTACAGAAACCAGATGGCAGTTATAAGAGTCGAGGGGCATGAAAGGGAAGCAGTGGTTGGGAAAGGAGTAAGACAGGGTTGTAGCCTCTCCCCGATGTTATTCAATCTGTATATTGAACAAGCAGTAAAGGAAACAAAAGAAAAATTCGGAGTAGGTATTAAAATTCATGGAGAAGAAGTAAAAACTTTGAGGTTCGCCGATGACATTGTAATTCTGTCAGAGACAGCAAAGGACTTGGAAGAGCAGTTGAACGGAATGGACAGTGTCTTGAAAGGAGGATATAAGATAAACATCAACAAAAGCAAAACGAGGATAATGGAATGAAGTCAAATTAAATCGGGTGATGCTGAGGGGATTAGATTAGGAAATGAGACACTTAAAGTAGTAAAGGAGTTTTGCTATTTATGGAGTAAAATAACTGATGATGGTCAAAGTAGAGAGGATATAAAATGTAGACTGGCGATGGCAAGGAAAGCGTTTCTGAAGAAGAGAAATTTGTTAACATCGAGTATAGATTTAAGTGTCAGGAAGTCGTTTCTGAAAGTATTTGTATGGAGTGTAGCCATGTATGGAAGTGAAACATGGACGATAACCAGTTTGGACAAGAAGAGAATAGAAGCTTTCGAAATGTGGTGCTACAGAAGAATGCTGAAGATAAGGTGGGTAGATCACGTAACTAATGAGGAGGTATTGAATAGGATTGGGGAGAAGAGAAGTTTGTGGCACAACTTGACTAGAAGAAGGGATCGGTTGGTAGGACATGTTTTGAGGCATCAAGGGATCACAAATTTAGCATTGGAGGGCAGCGTGGATGGTAAAAATCGTAGAGGGAGACCAAGAGATCAATACACTAAGCAGATTCAGAAGGATGTAGGTTGCAGTAGGTACTGGGAGATGAAGAAGCTTGCACAGGATAGAGTAGCATGGAGAGCTGCATCAAACCAGTCTCAGGACTGAAGACCACAACAACAACAACAACTTCCTTCAAACGAACACTGAAGTTAGTGATTACCCTACGGCACATGTCTTCCGTAATTTCACTGCAAGCTTGAAGAATAAGTCTTCTGAGCTCCATTAAATCACGTGGACGTTTCGGGAAAATTTTTTCCTTTAGGTACCCCTAAAGAAAAAAGTCACATGGATTGAGGTCTGGACTATTGGGGGGCCAATTTCGTCCGTCACTGAAGCGACCTGGAAACCTGAGTGAAATGATCCGCATGTCGAAATACTCGTGTGAAAACTCCAACACAGTGTTTGCAGTATGTGGCCTTGCTCCATCTTGCATGAACCAAAGCGTGTTGAAGGGCAAGGCAGTAGCAGGAAGCTGTGGAATTAAGCTATTGCGAAGCATGCGCAATTAACACTCGCTGTTCACAGTTTCTTCAAAGAAAAAGGATCCAATAAATCCGTGACTGGAAATTGCTGCCCACACTGTAATCCTCGGAGCATAATGTTGTCGTTCATGAAGCCCTTGTGGGTTTTCAGTGGCCCAAAAGCGTACATTTTGTTTGTAAACCACACCGTCTAAATGAAAATGCGCCTCGTCTGAAAACCAAACGTTGTTGAGAGTTTCTTCCCTATCCTCCGCCCACTGAGCAAACAGTAACCTCTGCTGCTTGTGTTCTTCAGTGAGCTTCTGTGCACAGGTCATCTTGTATGGGTACACATGGAGGTCACTTTTAAGAATGCGTTGAACGGAGCGTCTGGATATTCCCAGTTGCACTGCTGCCTTTCTACACGATTTCCCGGGACTTTGTACAGCAACTCGTACCGCTTCAATAGTCTCCGGCGAACAAACAGGCTTAGGCCGAGGTCGCTTCGCTTCCAATACTGTTCCTTCCTGTACATACTGTATTTACCGTACAACCTGTGGATGGTCTTCTTGCAAGGGACCCATCGTGTGTTAAACTGTTGTCGAAAACGCCTCTGAGTCACAACAAGGCTTTTCGTTTCACGAAAAAGTAACACGATTGCCGATCGTTGCTGTGCCGTCAGTCTTCCATTGTCAGCCATTGCTGCTTACTAGTCTCCTAGCGGCAGTATCGTGAATTACACGTCATTTGGTAACTCGTCTGTTTTTCCAAGCTCTGCTGGTACCGCTGTAGAGATCCCAGCGGGATATCTAATGTGCTTCGTAAATTGTGAAAGAAACAATTGGTAATACATTTCGTGCACCACCCTGTAACTACAGTCGTCTAAGTACTTACAAGAACGAGAAAATTAAAATAACATCCTCTACAGGCTTTATGTCCTTTAATAGTCTGCTGTTTGTTAGGCACATGAGAAATCTCAACGGAAACAGTCTTCGAGCCGCAACAACCGTGAAGTAACAGTGCTGATATGCATAACGTGTCCTCAGCATTTTAGAGGCCTGTTGGGTAACGAACAGTGTAACAGGTCTCTCAGTGCCAAGCACACCCAATGGACGTCGTCACTGTTATTTTACTGTTACAGCAGATGGAAGGCTGTTTCTGTCGAGGTGACTGGTGCGCCTAACAAACAGACTCAGCGAGGCAGTTATGAAGATGTCCAACGCAGCTCTGGACGAAACGTCAAGGTTCAAAAATGTGGACACGACCACAGAACGCAGAATGTTCGCTACTAGTATCCCCAATGTAGAGTGAGAGCAAATCGGAAATTCAACTCGTCTTTAACATTGCGGGCAGGGAGGAATTGCGTGAGCGAAGTTGAAATACTGTCTGGACATAGTGAGTCGGTCTGTGGTTTCTGCAAATCAATAATTGTTTAACTGAGTTGGAGCTCCAACGGCCTCCTCGATGTCTGCGGGCTGTTAAACTCTGACCTTCTCGCGTTTCTTCTCTTTGACACCAGGGCGGTCTTTTTTTTTTTTTTTTTTTTTTGCGGAGCTGCCTGTTCCCTCCGCATTCTGCAAGAGAACCGCTGGTACAGATATAAGCCGGTGTCTCGCAGCTTCGCCTCGAGATGCGAACGTGCCCGGCCGCTGTATCGGCCGATTGAAACCCCCACCTCCACCCAACCCCCGCCGTCGGTACCGACGAATCGGCGCCGCATTCCGCAGGCAGCTGGCGGCGCCGAATCTGGGTCGCGGCTCTCGACGCAGGTATATCGCAGGTACTCGCTCACGGCTCCTCTCTGTGTGACCGCGCGCGCGATACTCGCCGAGCGCAGGCCTGTGTGTTTTGTCCTCGGAAACGCCGTATTGTATCAGCGCTGCACTGGGGAGGGGGCAGTTCTACTCGTTCTACATTACATCCCCATCTGCTAGATTAGATTAGATTAGATTAGTAGTTGTTCCATAGATCATGAATACGACACTTCGTAATGATGTGGAACGTGTCAGGTTAATGAAAGGTGTCTATACAAGATATTACATTAGACAAAATATTACATGACACTCAATAATTTATTTATTTATTTTTTGGAGGTTGGGAAATTATCCACTTACTATATCCAAAAATTCATCTAATGAGTAGAAGGAGTTGCCATTAAGGAATTCTTTTAATTTCCTTTTAAATGCTGTATGGCTATCTGTCGGACTTTTGATGCTATTAGGTAAGTGAGCAAAGACTTTTGTGGCAGCATAATTTACCCCCTTCTGAGCCAAAGTTAGATTTAACCTTGAGTAGTGAAGATCATCCTTTCTCCTAGTGTTGTACCCATGTACACTGCTATTACTTTTGAATTCGTTCGGATTGTTAATAACAAATTTCATAAGTGAATATATAAATGTATTGTGAGGCTACAGTGAAGATTTCTAGCTCTTTAAATAAGTGTCTGCAGGATGATCTTGGATGAGCTCCAGCAATTATTCTGATTACACGCTTTTGTGCAATGAACACTCTTTTACTCAATGCTGAGTTACCCCAGAATATGATGCCATACGAAAGTAGAGAATGAAAATAGGCGTGGTAAGCTAATTTACTCAGATGTATATCGCCAAAATTTGCAATTACCCTAATAGCATAAGTAGCTGAACTCAAACGTTTCAGCAGATCCTCTGTGTGTTTTATCCAGTTCAACCCCTCATCAGTGTATACACCTAGAAATTTTGAATATTCTACCTATATCCGTACTCCGTAACCCACCTTATAGTGTGTGACGGAGGGGGAGAGCACTTTATTTATCCCTTCCCTCCATCATTGGCAGATGGTGCGTCAGAGGAACTACGATCGATATACGAGGGTCACTCCAAAAGAAATGCACACTATTTTTGTAAAAACACAATTTTCGTTCTGCAGGTGTGAAAGTTTTAGTGTGTAGATACATCCTTCCAGCTTGTTTTCAAACTTAGTTCAACCTGTTCCCGTTAGTGGCGCTGTCAGAGCATGTCTTCAAGATGGCTGCTACACTTGACGTTCCTCAGAAGCAACGTGCTGTCATAGAATTCCTGTGCTGTGAAAACGAGACAGTGGGAAACATCCACAAGAGGTTGAAAAAGGTGTACGGAGATGCTGCTGTCGATCGCAGTACAGTTAGTCGGTGGGCAAGCAGGTTACGTGATGAAAGCGGGCACGGCAATATTGAGGATTGTCCTCGCAGCGGCAGGCCTCGTACTGTACACACTCTAGACAGTGTGCAGACAGTTAACGAACTGGTGACTGCTGGCAGACGCATCACAGTGAACGAATTGTCACGCTACGTTGGGATAGGGGAAGGAAGTGTTTGTAGAATACTGAAAGTGTTGGCGTTAAAAAAGGTTTGTGCCATGTGGGTTCTTAGGACGTTGGCAGCGGCTCACAAAGAAGAAAAACAGTATGCAGCGAACTTTTGGAACAGTACGAGAATGGTGGAGATGAATTTCTTGGAAGAATTGTGACAGGTTATGAAACATGGATCCATCATTTTTCACCAGAGACGAAGAGGCAATCAATGGAGTGGCATCATGCAAATTCACAAAAGGAAAAAAAAATTCAAAACCACACCTTCTACTGGAAAAGTTATGGCTACAGTGTCTTGTGGACATCATGCCAAGTGGAAACACCATAAATTCTGATGCATATGTGACGACACTGATGAAACTTCGAGCTCGACTGAGTCGTGTTCGACCATATCGGCAAAAGCAGGACGTTTTGCTGTTACACGACATTGCACGGCCACATGTCAGTCAAAAAAACCATGGAAGCGATCACAAAACTCGGATGGACAACACTGAAACACTCGCCTTACAGTCCTGACCTGGCTCCGTGTGACTAACATCTCTTTGGGAAACTGAAAGACGCTCTTCGTGGAACATAGTTTGAAGATGATGACTCCCTTGTGCACGCTGCCAAACAGTGGCTCCAACAGGTTGGTCCAGAATTTTACCGTGCGGGTATGCAGGCGCTGGTTCGAAGATGGCGTAACGCAGTTGAAAGGGATGGAAATTATGTCGAGAAATGCAAATATTGTTCATAAAGGCTGTATCTACACACTGTAAAACTTTCAAACATGTCGAATAAAAGATGGATTAAAAAAATAGTGTGCGTTTCTTTTGGAGTGGCCCTCGTAATTCGAGGTTATGATGACTTTTTGAATTTTTTTAGTCATCAGGCTTCCGACAGGTTCGATACGATCCGCTACAAATTTCTCTCTTCTGCCACCTCTTGATCTCACATAAGCATTCTGCATATATAATTATTTGTTGGGTGTATTCCAGTCTCTGTCTCTCTCTACAATTTCTACCCTCTACAGCTCCCTCTAATACCATGGAAGCTAATCTCCGATGTCTCAACACATGTCATGTCACTCAGTCCCTTGTCTAATCAGTGTTACGATATATTAAATTCCTCTCCTATTATGTGGAGAAACCTCATCTTTCTTTATCAGTCCATCTAACTTTCAGCATCCTTCAGTAACACTACATCTCAAACGGTTACAGTACGTTTTTTTTCGGTTTTCCTACCATGCAAAGTTGTGCTCTAACTGTACATTCTTCCAACTGTTGTTGTTGTTGCTGTTGTTGTTGTGGTCTTCAGTCCAAAGACTGGTTTGATGCAGCTCTCCAGGCTACTTTATCCTGTGCAAGCCTCTTCATCTCCCAGTACCCACTGCACCCTACATCCTTCTGAATCTGCTAAGTGTATTCATCTCTTGGTCTCCCTCTACGATTTTTACCCTCCACGCTTCTCTTCAGTACTAAATTGGTGATGCCTTGGTGCCTCAGAATGTGTCCTAGTCAAGTTGTCCTAGTCAAGTTGTGCCACAAATTCCTCTTCTCCCAAATTCTATTCAGTACCTCTTCATTGAAACCTCCTGGCAGATTAAAACTGTGTGCCGGACCGAGACTCGAACTCGGGACCTTTGCCTTTCGCGGGCAAGTGCTCTACCAGCTGAGCTACCCAAGCACGACTCACGCCCCGTCCTCACAGCTTTACTTCTGCCAGTACCTCGTCTCCTACCTTCCAAACTTTACACAAGCTCTGCTGAGAGAATTAGATTAGGAAATCAGTAACAACACCAGCAGATGAGTTTTGCCACATGGCCAGCAAAACAACAGACGAAAGCCGAAGTAGATAGAGATTTAAATAATGAAAACTGCATAAGTAACTGGCGCAGTTTTCATAATTTAAATCATGAATGGGACAGGTGCAAACTTCCCTGAAACGTCTAATATGATGCACGAAATAAAACGGAGTGGAGAGGACTACGACAATAAAAGCTTCCACTACCTTTCAGTCCGTCGAACCACTTCACAATGTACTTGGTGCTCTCGACGCACAGTACAATATCATCGGCCGAAGTCGACGCTGTTGAGAGATCTTCAGCTTTTACAACGAAACCTGTGTGGAGAGTGGAGCGGTTGTTAATTGCTGTGTCGTGAGGATCGTTGGGGTCCACGAAAGTTGCCCAGTTCTGCCGGCCCAGTCATGAGCCTCTGGCCGCCATTGTTCCACAAGTTATTTTGCCCCAGGGGGGTGTCACGGGACAACCCGTTACACTTATTGTCTCGAGACAATGCCGCTGCCAGCTTCCCGCCGTCTTTTAATCACCGCTATTACCGCACCTGATTGCATACCTCCAGTTTTCCACCCGGTGTTTGGCTCTTCACATCCCCCCGTCCCCGTCAATCCTAGCCCGTTACTCGAATCACAAAGTTGCCTGGAATTCAGGAAACACCGCTTTTGTACGTGCAGTGGGCAGGGGGCAATACCCAACCAAGAAGCAATAGGCCGAAGAAGACGAACCTTGGGTTGCGTAATAGCAAGTACCGTTTTTCGTTTCTCTGTCGCAAGGAAAATGTACGAGGATTATTCCGAAAGTGGGGTCGGATCGCGAAATGGAAACCACACTGAAAATGAAAAGAATCTGTGAAGAGATGCGTTTAGTAATGTCTCTAGTATGGTCGTCGTCGATCGTGTCGCATCGCTCTTTTCATTTCTGAGGGCACAGCCAGTACGTACAGAACTTAACTTTCTGTTCTGCCTTACGGCAGGTCTTGTCATGGGGGAAGCCTCGTCAGAGAGGTCCTTTTTTTCCGCGTGAGGTGTGGCGAGGTACCGAAACGACAGGCAAACTGCGAAATTTTCTGTTCCTTCTTCCTAAATAAAAAAAAGAAAAAAAGAAAAATCCGACGCTGTCGATAGGACTCGAACCTACGCTCCCAGAGGGAATCTGATTTCCAGTCAGACGCCTTAACCACTTTATATATATAAGACGATCACCTCTATAAAATAAAATATGTCTGGGAAAGGTAAATAAGTGGACTTGGACCTCTATAAAATAAAAAATGTCTGGGAAACGTAAATAAGTGGACTTTTTTTTACATAATGGTGTAACAATAACAAACATAAACTGCTTCTATCAGTTTTTTTTTTTATTTAAGACGATGAATTCTATAGAATAAAATTTTTCTTTGAAACCTAAATAAGTGGACTTTTTTTGTTACATAATGGTGTAACAATAACAAACATAAACTGCTACTATCAGTTTTTTTTATCTAAGACGATGACCTTTATAAAATAAAATATTTCTGAGAAACGTAAACAAACGTAAAAAATATCCTGCTTCTGTCAGTACAAAACAATAACGGACCACGTTCCCCTTCTTGGACGCGTACTTCGCTAATCCCGTTATACCTCTCGTTGGTGTCGGGTACGTCTTCACGTGTGTTTGTGGATCCTCTCCACCGTCCTGGTCCTTTCTTGTTCTGATGCTTATAGACAATAATTACATTCTCCTACCCGGGACACCCCAACTGGGTGGCGGATCAAGCAAGGCACTCCCTAAAAAATTTGCGTAATACACTCCTGGAAATGGAAAAAAGAAGACATTGACACCGGTGTGTCAGACCCACCATACTTGCTCCGGACACTGCGAGAGGGCTGTACAAGCAATGATCACACGCACTGCACAGCGGACACACCAGGAACCGCGGTGTTGGCCGTCGAATGGCGCTAGCTGCGCAGCATTTGTGCACCGCCGCCGTCAGTGTCAGCCAGTTTGCCGTGGCATACGGAGCTCCATCGCAGTCTTTAACACTGGTAGCATGCCGCGACAGCGTGGACGTGAACCGTATGTGCAGTTGACGGACTTTGAGCGAGGGCGTATAGTGGGCATGCGGGAGGCCGGGTGGACGTACCGCCGAATTGCTCAACACGTGGGGCGTAAGGTCTCCACAGTACATCGATGTTGTCGCCAGTGGTCGGCGGAAGGTGCACGTGCCCGTCGACCTGGGACCGGACCGCAGCGACGCACGGATGCACGCCAAGACCGTAGGATCCTACGCAGTGCCGTAGGGGACCGCACCGCCACTTCCCAGCAAATTAGGGACACTGTTGCTCCTGGGGTATCGGCGAGGACCATTCGCAACCGTCTCCATGAAGCTGGGCTACGGTCCCGCACACCGTTAGGCCGTCTTCCGCTCACGCCCCAACATCGTGCAGCCCGCCTCCAGTGGTGTCGCGACAGGCGTGAATGGAGGGACGAATGGAGACGTGTCGTCTTCAGCGATGAGAGTCGCTTCTGCCTTGGTGCCAATGATGGTCGTATGCGTGTTTGGCGCCGTGCAGGTGAGCGCCACAATCAGGACTGCATACGACCGAGGCACACAGGGCCAACACCCGGCATCGTGGTGTGGGGAGCGATCTCCTACACTGGCCGTACACCACTGGTGATCGTCGAGGGGACACTGAATAGTGCACGGTACATCCAAACCGTCATCGAACCCATCGTTCTACCATTCCTAGACCGGCAAGGGAACTTGCTGTTCCAACAGGACAATGCACGTCCGCATGTATCCCGTGCCACCCAACGTGCTCTAGAAGGTGTAAGTCAACTACCCTGGCCAGCAAGATCTCCGGATCTGTCCCCCATTGAGCATGTTTGGGACTGGATGAAGCGTCGTCTCACGCGGTCTGCACGTCCAGCACGAACGCTGGTCGAACTGAGGCGCCAGGTGGAAATGGCATGGCAAGCCGTTCCACAGGACTACATCCAGCACATCTACGATCGTCTCCATGGGAGAATAGCAGCCTGCATTGCTGCGAAAGGTGGATATACACTGTACTAGTGCCGACATTGTGCATGCTCTGTTGCCTGTGTCTATGTGCCTGTGGTTCTGTCAGTGTGATCATGTGATGTATCTGACCCCAGGAATGTGTCAATAAAGTTTCCCCTTCCTGGGACAATGAATTCATGGTGTTCTTATTTCAATTTCCAGGAGTGTATGTCTGGGAAACGTAAATAAGTGGACTTTTTTTTACATAATGGTGTAACAATAACAAACATAAACTGCTACTATCAGTTTTTTTTTATCTAAGACGATGACCTTTATAAAATAAAATATTTCTGAGCAACGTGAACAAACGTAAAAAATATCCTGCTTCTGTCAGCACAAAACAATAACGGACCACGTTCCTCTTCTTGGACGCGTACCTCGCTAATCCCGTTGTACCTCGCGTTGGTGTCGCGTACGTCTTCACGTGTGTTTGTGGATCCTCTCCACTGTCCTGGTCCTTTCTTGTTCTGATACTTATAGACAACAATTACATTCTCCTACCCGGGACACCCCAACTGGATGGGGGATCAAGCAAGGCACTCCCTAAAAAATTTGCGTAATATGTTCGATATCTCGGATGTCTCATAAGCTGTGAGTGACATTCTTGTAGTAAGGCCCAAAAGTCGAACACATTCTTACTGCCGTCTCGTAAAAGATAAAGCAAGTCACTGCATTTGTCTTTGTTCGGGGTTAATAGGTCATATATGGGAGAAGTATTATCCGTGGTTCTATTGCTTCCGGCACCACCCGAAGGGGGAAGGCGATCATTTTTTTGCACCAAACACCATACGTCCGCCTAAGGCCCGCATATCAGGCGATTTTCCACCACTCAGCTATCGGAGCGGACTAACATACATACGCCTAGAAAATACTCTCTCATTACTGAACAAGGTCATTTAATGAAATTTGCTTTATCAGTTTATGTTCTCACTAGTGGAGAAACCCGGCATTGTCCAGGTATTTATTTATAGACGTACATGCACACCGGTACCAAGCAGTATTTCACTGCGGGCTTAATGTTTGTGACGTCAGATCTCTTGGACTATGTGTCGCACTATGATATAACACTGACTGTACATTCATAGGCACGTGTGGATACTGTCCAAGAAATGTAATGCGAATAGAGTTAGTAGCAACGAAATAATAAATTTAAACGTCACGCAAGATGCGGCAGTTTTTGACGCATCTCACTGTTTATGACGTCTTATCTCCTAATCTATGTGTGGTACCATGATTTTAGTTTTGTAGGTACATTCAGCGACACATCTGGATACTACATGCGGAATTTGCTGTGAATATAATTAGTAGCAGAGAATTAATAAATTTAAATGTCAATCATGATGCGGCAGTTTTGCATGGATCTCATTGTTTATCACTTCATATTTCGTGAAATATATGTCGTACAATGACACAATTGTGCACTTACATTCAGTGGTATATTTGCATACTATCTGTAAAAAATGTGTCGCGAATACATGCCGTGTTTTCAGTGCATGAACAGCTGAAAAGTAGAAAGCGATTAATGTTTCCTTTCATCAGTTTGTAGAGGTTAACGGTGGGGAAAAATTTCTTAATGGTTTGAAATTTTGTGTAACGTTCGTTGCAAGTCGCAAAGTACTCTGATTCGAAAATACTGGATGAATAATGTCTAGGAATTCATGTGCCGCTTCATACGCTGCTTTCCCACCCCTTTGCTGGGTAGGTGGTTCCTACCCCCACAAGCCGGCCGGGGTGGCCGTGCGGTTCTAGGCGCTTCAGTCTGGAACCGCGTGACCGCTACGGTCGCAGGTTCGAATCCTGCCTCGGCCATGGATGTGTGTGATGTCCTTAGGTTAGTTACGTTTAAGTAGTTCTAAGTCTAGGGGACTGATGACCACAGATGTTAAGTCCCATAGTGCTCAGAACCATTTGAACCATTTTTTACCCCCACAACGATAGTCGCTGACAGGAAGGTGTATGTGTACCAAGTTTAATTGAAATCGGTGCAGTGGTTTAGAAGGAGATGTGGAACATACACGAACACACACACACACACACACACCTATCTTTATGATATGTCAAAATTTTAAACATGGCTCAAGCAGCAATTGTTGAAAATCTTCATGGTAAATCATAACAGCCAAACAGTTACAGCATAAAGATTTATTGAAATCCTTAACCACGGTTTCCGTAGATCTAAATATACTGAAACCGTGGTCAAGGATTTCAATAAATCTTTATGCTGTAACTGTTTGGCTGTTACCACTTTCCGTGCAAAGTTTATAATGTGTATCCATTTATACACAGTGTAGGGTTTTTCTGTGTCCAGATTTTGTAAAACCTAAATCATTTTTCGCTTTGCGATGTGTAGCCTCTATTGGCGAAGAGCAGTCAGTGGAGAAAACATTCAAGTCATCGTGGCACATCGGCAATATGACACGAAAACAAAACGAATTAATAAAAATAAAGACTAAGTACAAATGGTTCAAGTGGCTCTGAGCACTATGCGACTTAACATCTGAGGTCATCAGTCCCCTAGAACTTAGAACTACTTAAACCTAACTAACCTAAGGACGACACACACATCCATGGCCGAGGCAGGATTCGAACCTGCGACGGTAGCCGTCGCGCGGATCCAGACTGAAGCGCCTAGAACCTCTCGTCCACTCCGGCCGGCGACTAAGTACAGCGAAAGGTTGTAAGCCACTGCTATACCATGTGTGGGCGCGGTGAAAAAAGCTTAACTTCCGACGCGAGCACACGACGGTATCGTGAGGTTGCAATCCTTGTGGGGAGTGACTCTTATGCGGAGATACATCTATGCGAAGCCTCATACTGGGGTAAGCGGGTTTTCGCAGGTAGCACAAAGGCACACTAAGAATGTATTTCCTATGACAGCGTGCTGGAGTCTTAGGACATGTTTTAGTAGGAATTAGTTTTGATGTGTTGAAAGACTGTGAAATTGGCGCCAGTCATGGTTCAAAAATGGCTCTGAGCACTATGGGACTCAACTGCTGTGGTCATCAGTCCCCTAGAACTTAGAACTACTTAAATCTAACTAACCTAAGGACGTCACACACATCCACGCCCGAGGCAGGATTCGAACCTGCGACCGTAGCAGTCGCGCGGTTCCGGACTGCGCGCCTAGAACAGCGAGACCACCGCGGCCGGCAGCGCCAGTCATTTCTTTACGATAATTTATTTTGCCATTACTAGTTTCAGGCCTGTTTGCCCATCTTCAGACGGAGTGTGGGTGAGGTTGGAATGTGACAGTTTGGTCGTGAGTTGGCAAAGCCAACCAGTGTGAAAGCCGAAAACTTCCGGAAGTATCGTGGGTCCCCCAGAAATGGCAGCACATTGAATCTCGGCATAAGTAAGAACTTCGCACAACTGTTACAGACTCGTCGCAGTCGTCCCCCCACCCCTCCCCCCACCAACGTCAACGTCTAACCTTTCTCCCCGAGAAAATTTGACCATGACGTTCCGATCCGTTCTGTCTACTGTCTATATAAATGGCGCCGTTTGAAATGCGTTGTGGAATCTTTCGAATCTCCTTCCTCGTCCCGACCTGTTCGGTCATGCGTGAATCGACCTGTAGTCATAATCGCTGTGAAACCTGGAACGTACGAATAACAGCGATGGTGACGTAAGTAGGAGCGGATCCGACGGTCTTCGGAGAATTCTGCTCTCCAGCAATTCGCACTAGCGCCATTATGCTAAACCAGCTACGCTCAGACGCGCGCGTCAATCCAAACAGCACGTGTGCGCCCGCAGCAGAGTTCCGATTGACCCCGGGGGAAGTCCGTGTAGCGGCGGACTTTTACCGACGTCCTTCTACGTCACTGGACCTTGGCCGTGGTGGGGTCCCTGGGGCCACAGGACTGGTTGTCGACGCGCCGCTGAGGAAAACGTAGCCCACCTCCTTCTCCTCCTTCCACAATGTGCGTCACAGCACTTTCTGTCTGGCAGCTTTTTTGTCCACGCCAGAAATCGCTTATAGCGAACTCCACTTCCAAACCAGTTGCAGATGACTGTTCGGACAGCGAATTCCCGTCTCAGTGATAGAGCGACCTTGCCAGCTGACAGCCGTAGTTAAAAGACTTCTGACGTGGAGGCCAAGTTCAAGGTTGAGCAGCTCGTTTTTTATTATCACGAAATAGGCCAGAGAGTCTTACGGGTACGAAGCGCGAGTTGTGTGGCAGTCATTAAAACAAAGGGGTTTTCCGTCGCGCCTAGATATTTATACGAAAATATCTGTTTGCCACCCACCTACATAGGGAGAAATCAGACCTCGTACGGAAATGTTTAAGTGTTTGTTTTTCCCGCGCGCTATTCGGTGATGGAAAGGCAAAACCCCGGAGAGTGCGAAGGTCGTTCGATGAACCCTCTGCCAGGCATTTAGGTGAAAGTTGCAGAGTAGTCATGTAGATGTAAATAGCTGTAGATGTGGTGTTGGCCGAGTAGAAAGTGGAAGACACCGACAACAAAATTACCGGTAATATCAGAAATTGGGTCCGTCTTGATGCAAAACACCTTGTTATTCGTTTATTTCTTTAGTCTCCCAAACTAGTTTCAGCGACAAATATCACCATCACCAGTGTTTTTTTTAAGAAAAAAATCTAAAACATGCAGAAAATGGTTATACAAACACAGTAGCACATTAATACATTTTTTACTATTCGTTTTTTGAAATATAGTTTTCTATGGATATTGATATATGGATACGGATATATTTCAAAAAACGAATAGTAAAAAATGTAGTAATGTGCTTGCTGTGTTTGTATAACCATACTATTTTCTGCGTGCTTCAGATTAGAAAAAAAAAAAAAAAAAACACTGATGATGGTGGAATTTGTCGCCGAAACTAGTTTGGGAGAATAAAGAAATAAACGAATAACAAGGTTTTTTGCATCAAGGCCGACTCAATTACTGATATTACTGTTTTTTATGCAAACACGGACCAAATGGAAGAGTTCCAACATAAAATTATTGTTAAAATTGCCGATTTATTGACGTTTGCTTCATCCCTCTATGGTTTATGGAAAGTGCGAAAGCCGAATAACCAATTTTTTTAAGTAACGCAAATTACAACTTGCACAGGAACCAGACTGCAGTTCAAGGAGTCGAAGAACATCTGAGGAAGGGAGGGGGTCAGTATTCAGCAGGCAGTGGGACTGGATTCGAGGCTATGCCTCACGTTATTGAGTCCGTAAGCAGAGCAAGCAGTAGGGGAAACCACAGGAGAAATTCGAAACGAGAATTACAGTTCAGGGAGAATAAGTAAAAACTTGGCTATTTGGCAATAAAAGTGCAATTCTGCTAGAGACGGCAGTGTGCTTGGAAGAGCAGTTGAACGGAATGGACAGTGTCTTGAAAGGTTTTAAGATGAATATCAACAAAAGAGAAATGTTGTGGAATATAGTCAAATTAAATCAGTCGATGCCGATAGAATCAGATAAATAAGTGAGGCTTTACAAGTAGTCGATGCGTTATGATAAAAAAGGCAACAAAGTAACTGTCGACGGCGAAAGTACAGAGGATATATAATATAGACTGGCAATAGCGACAACAGTAAATTTCAGGGAAAGAGAAATTCGTTAACATCGAATATAAATTTAAACCTCAGGAAGTCTGTATTTGTCTGTAGTATAACCTTGCATCTAATAATAAAGTGGTCTGAAGCATCTGTGACTAGTGATGGGTTAACGAACATGTGCATTTACATGTTATGTTATCTTACGATGTTTGAATACGTGTGCTCGCAGTGTGTAACAACGACACGAATGTATTTATTTAACAGTACTGACAGCGGCATACAAATGTGTCAGCTTACATTACGTTGAATTGACGTACAGCCATAATATCAGCACTTGATAATGGCCTAAGGCCGAAATTGCAAATGGCTCTGGGCACTATGGGACTTAACATCTGAGGTCATCAGTCCCCTAGAACTTAGAACTACTTAAACCTAACTAACCTAAGGACATCACACACATCCATGCCCGAGGCAGGATTCGAACCTGCGACCGCAGCGATCGCGCGGTTCCAGACTGAAGTGCCTAGAACCGCTCGGCCACACCGGCCGGCCCGAAATTGCAATAGTGCAACAAAAATTTAAACCAGTCACTGGCGTAAAGCTGATGTCTGTGGTGTCACCGCTAGACACCACACTTGCTAGGTGGTAGCTTTAAATCGGCCGCGGTCCATTAGTACATGTCGGAACCGCGTGTCGCCACTGTGTGATCGTAGACCGAGCGCCACCACACGGCAGGTCTATAGAGACGTACTAGCACTCGCCCCAGTTGTACGACGACTTTGCTAGCGACTACACTGACAAAGCCTTTCGCTCATTTGCCGAGCAGATAGAACAGCCTTCAGCTAATGGCTACGACCTAGCAAGGCGCCATAAGTAACTTCATGTTTCTACTGAGTCTCACTTGTATCATCAAGAGTGCTGTATACCAAAGGACGATATAAAAGTTAAGTGTTCTAGTAGCTACGTTCTTTTCTTTATCACATTCATCACGTATCCTGTTCCAGACTTCGCGCCAGTCGGCGTGTGTGTACGTGTGCCCTTTCGGCTACCCGTCTCTGTGGACTGGCTGCCTTGTCAGTCCACTACAATGTCCTTCAAAAAATTGTTCCTGTTCCTGCTGTTGTCGTCTTCATTCCGAAGACTGGTTCGGTGCAGCCCTCCACGTTACTCTACCCTGTGCAAGCCTCTTCATCTCCGAACAACTACTGCAGCCTACGTTTTTTTCAGTCTGCATGCTGTATTCATCTCTTGGTCTCCCTTTACGATTTTTACCCCTCACTTGCCTCCAGTACTGAACTGGTGATCCCTTGATGTTACAGACTGTGTCCTATCATCCGATTCCTTGTTGTGGTCAAGTTGTACCACAAATTTCTTGTCTCCCCAATTCTATTAAGTACTTCCACATTAGCTACGTGATCGACCCATCTAATGTTCAGTATTCTTCTGTAGTACCACATTTCGAAAGTACGAAAAGATAACGTTGAAGATTAGGTGGGTAGGTCATGTAAGTATTAAAATTGTTCAAATGGCTCTAAGCACTATGGGACTTAACATCTGAGGTCATCAGTCCCCTAAATTTAGAACTACTTAAATCTAACTAACCTAAGGTCATCACACACATCCATGCCCGAGGCAGGATTCGAACCTGCGACCGTAGCTGCAGCGCGGTTCCGGACTGAAGCGTCTGGAACCGTTCGGCCACAGCGGCCGGCATGTAAGTACTGAAGAGAAACTGAGTAGAATTGGAGAGAATAAGAGATTTGTGGCAAAACTTGGCTACCACGCTTTCTGAGGGGTCAAGAAATAGTTATATTTGTATTTAAGGGAATTGTGGTCTGTTAAAATTGTCGAAGGACACCAAGGCTTGAATGCAGTATACAGATTCAAAACGATGTTGGATACAGTAGTTACGCAGAGATGAAGAGTCTTGCACAGGAAACACTAGGGTAGCGAGCCGGCCGAAGTGGCCGTGCGGTTAAAGGCGCTGCAGTCTGGCACCGCAAGACCGCTACGGTCGCAGGTTCGAATCCTGCCTCGGGCATGGATGTTTGTGATGTCCTTAGGTTAGTTAGGTTTAACTAGTTCCAAGTTCTAGGGACTAATGACCTCAGCAGTTGAGTCCCATAGTGCTCAGAGCCATTTGAACCATTTTTGAACTAGGGTAGCGAGCTGCATCAAAGCAGTCTTCCGACTGAAGGCGACAACAAGAAGGGAAAAAACTTTAGCGGGTACGATGACAAGTTGTTGTACCTGCCAGGTAGAAGATAATAACAACACTGACGGAAGGAGCAGCGATAGGTTTCTAAAAACTAAATTTGTTTATGCATCTTCCGTTTCCGAATTTTGGAGCCGACACTAGTAACGAGATAATGTCGGTCTGTTATCATTCGCTAATGTCGTCCCTAATGATAGCGCTGTCGACGAGACATTAAACTCAAATCTTCCCCCCATTTTTTTTGTTCATGTAATAATTCAGCACTTTATCCACCAAGCAATCCATTATGCGCCCTCTGCATTTTTATATCCTGCGTTCATTAGTCCCCGTAAAGACCACAATCATGATAATTGTAGAGGCGTACCTTCGGCCGTTTACGACTATCAGCCAGACTCTGTCGGACTACTCTCACCAGCGCCTGTCAAACGCCACGGAGCAATTCCAGGAAGTGGCGATACACGCGGACCTAGCGTGCAAATTTACCCACAAGGACGGCTGTCGGCATATTGCGGTACAGACGTTCTCCGTGAGGCAACCGTGCAGTAGATTGTGGCATTTCACTTTATCGCCAAACGCTCGCTGGTCGCAGACTAATTAGACGCGGAGCTGGAAATTTCCGCCGCCGTCACTGTTTGCCGAATAAACATGGCGACAAATGGCCCAGTCATTATGAGCTCACTGCCAGTTCCACCTACCGCCGAAGAAGATTATCCTGCGTCGCACTGTTCGCGCCCACCGTAAACTTCTGTAACGATGCGAACAAGTAACAGAATTTGAAGGTAAAATCCTTTAAGTTGTTACACCGCACCATGTTCGTCTTTCAAATTTTTTCTAGTCGAACGACGTTTCTACCCCTCTCCTGGGACCTTCTTCAGGACCTTGTAATGTTCCCCGTATAGCTGAACACAGTCACGCCTGTGTCAGTTTGACTTAACAAAAACAATTCCTAGCCCTTGTTTTGAAAGAGCGGGGTTAATATATGTGGTTCTTCCGGCTACTATTGGTAGGCCATCGTCATTGGACAGATAACGAAACAGGCAGAGCAAAAGAAGTGGTTCATCAAAATATTATTGTCGTGCCGCAGACTGGGAGTCCTTGTAATTGTTTGTATTCCTCGCGCACCGTGTCCTCGTATTTACGTCCGTGATGGCTAGAAACAACGATGATGGAAGCCTATAGCCTTGTTCTGTATTCAAATTACATTCGCTCTTACAAGTGTAAACAGCTTCTCTGACTTTCCTTCTATAAATGTTGCTTTTCTTCTTCGCTAGCACTCTTCAGACCCGGATGTGGGGGGGGGGGGGGGGGGGGGGAGCAAACCGGGATGTCTCCCCCAGGCGGCGGCAATTTCAGGGGGGGGGAGGGTGTCAAATTCATCGTCTTGAAGAAAAAAACGTTGTTTCACGAAGCGCCTAGTATCCAGCGCACGTTGGTCTAGCGATTATTCGTATGATCTCTCAGTTGGTTTTTGAACCTTTTTAACACATTCTAATTTCTGAACGATTCATAAGCTGTTTTTTGAATGCGTGTATAGTGTGCGTGATGTCTCTGCCAGGGAATCCCTGTCGCATCTAGAAATAAAAGAACTTTCCAGCAGACAAAGGTTGTCGGGGCTATACCAGCTGAGCCGAATAAACCCGATCGGGTGAATGTCAATCAATGTAACTTTTAATCAATGGACTGTGGATGAAGCCCGACCAACAGGCATTGCATGCATTGGTCAAAAATGATAGTGCATTGAGAATGGCTAGTTTCTAGCTGAAATCTAGATCTGCCAACAAAATTTAAAAAGGACAACTGACGTTTAACGTAAGTCCCATGCAACGAAAATCTGTAACGCAACCATCTGTGTGTGGCGTGTTTATATTTATGTTTTATTTATATTTTAGGACAATTAATCTATAAAAACTCACCAAATGTCATAAAGAAAGCGTGTAAACCGTCTGATGATGAATCACAACGATTCGAAACCGGTAACGGTTTCCTTTGAATAAAGGAACTCAAAGTAAATTTGTGGCTGGTTGCTGTCCTAACACGATCAATATTTGTCTTCAAACAACAGCCACGGTCTCCATCGTATCATCATATGACAAAATTGCATACAACTGATAGCTAAAATCTATTATTTACAAGTCAGAATGAAATTTTCACTCTGCAGTGGACTGTGCGCTGATTTGAAGCTTCCTGGCAGATTAAAAGTGTGTGCCGGACCGAGACTCGAACTCGGGAATGCAGGAGACGAGGTACTGGCGGAAGTAAAATTGCGAGGACGGGTCGTGAGTCGTGCGTGGGTAGCTCAGTTGATAGAGCACTTGCCCTCGAAAGGCAAGGGTCCCGAGTTCGAGTTTCCGTCCGGCACACAGTTTCAATCTGCCAGGAAGTTTCAGTACTGGTGTTGGTTAACACAGCCACATACCAAGCAGTTAGCCCCGATCATGTCTGTGCACGTAGATTGTCGGATTACGCTTTGAACGCGACACCTTCCGAATACGAATCGCGTGTTTTACTCCTGCGGTGTATCGCTGTCTCTTCAGAGGAGGGTATTGAAGCAGACCACCGTCTTTTAGACACGCAGCACGTTTCCTTCGTTCTTCCCACACAGCGGCCGTGGCCTCAGCGGCGGCCTTGCTCGGTCTGTCCCTGACCACAAGCGGAAAGCGTGTGCCGGCGACGACCTCCATTCTTCAGGACGAAAATAAGGGAAAAAGCACAGTCTTGCACCACGAGCACTTTACGCAGGAATTTGGCCTCCTCCGCCATCTGTTAGTTAGCTTCGTGGATGACTACAGTGACGTGGCATCGTTTCAACAGCTATTACGTGGCGACTCTACAGTAGCCATCAGTCATAATTACTGTTTAATATACACTCCTGGAAATGGAAAAAAGAACACATTGACACCGGTGTGTCAGACCCACCATACTTGCTCCGGACACTGCGAGAGGGCTGTACAAGCAATGATCACACGCACGGCACAGCGGACACACCAGGAACCGCGGTGTTGGCCGTCGAATGGCGCTAGCTGCGCAGCATTTGTGCACCGCCGCCGTCAGTGTCAGCCAGTTTGCCGTGGCATACGGAGCTCCATCGCAGTCTTTAACACTGGTAGCATGCCGCGACAGCGTGGACGTGAACCGTATGTGCAGTTGACGGACTTTGAGCGAGGGCGTATAGTGGGCATGCGGGAGGCCGCGTGGACGTACCGCCGAATTGCTCAACACGTGGGGCGTGAGGTCTCCACAGTACATCGATGTTGTCGCCAGTGGTCGGCGGAAGGTGCACGTGCCCGTCGACCTGGGACCGGATCGCAGCGACGCACGGATGCACGCCAAGACCGTAGGATCCTACGCAGTGCCGTAGGGCACCGCACCGCCACTTCCCAGCAAATTAGGGACACTGTTGCTCCTGGGGTATCGGCGAGGACCATTCGCAACCGTCTCCATGAAGCTGGGCTACGGTCCCGCACACCGTTAGGCCGTCTTCCGCTCACGCCCCAACATCGTGCAGCCCGCCTCCAGTGGTGTCGCGACAGGCGTGAATGGAGGGACGAATGGAGACGTGTCGTCTTCAGCGATGAGAGTCGCTTCTGCCTTGGTGCCAATGATGGTCGTATGCGTGTTTGGCGCCGTGCAGGTGAGCGCCACAATCGGGACTGCATACGACCGAGGCACACAGGGCCAACACCCGGCACCATGGTGTGGGGAGCGATCTCCTACACTGGCCGTACACCACTGGTGATCGTCGAGGGGACACTGAATAGTGCACGGTACATCCAAACCGTCATCGAACCCATCGTTCTACCATTGCTAGACCGGCAAGGGAACTTGCTGTTCCAACAGGACAATGCACGTCCGCATGTATCCCGTGCCACCCAACGTGCTCTAGAAGGTGTAAGTCAACTACCCTGGCCAGCAAGATCTCCGGATCTGTCCCCCATTGAGCATGTTTGGGACTGGATGAAGCGTCGTCTCACGCGGTCTGCACGTCCAGCACGAACGCTGGTCCAACTGAGGCGCCAGGTGGAAATGGCATGGCAAGCCGTTCCACAGGACTACATCCAGCATCTCTACGATCGTCTCCATGGGAGAATAGCAGCCTGCATTGCTGCGAAAGGTGGATATACACTGTACTAGTGCCGACATTGTGCATGCTCTGTTGCCTGTGTCTACGTGCCTGTGGTTCTGTCAGTGTGATCATGTGATGTATCTGACCCCAGGAATGTGTCAATAAAGTTTCCCCTTCCTGGGACAATGAATTCACGGTGTTCTTATTTCAATTTGCAGGAGTGTATTCACAAGTCAGAATGAAATTTTCGCTCTGCAGTGGACTGTGCGCTGATTTGAAGCTTCCTGGCAGATTAAAAGTGTGTGCCGGACCGAGACTCGAACTCGGGAATGCTGGAGACGAGGTACTGGCGGAAGTACAATTGCGAGGACGGGTCGTGAGTCGTGCGTGGGTAGCTCAGTTGATAGAGGACTTGCCCTCGAAAGGCAAGGGTCCCGAGTTCGAGTTTCCGTCCGGCACACAGTTTCAATCTGCCAGGAAGTTTCAGTACTGGTATTGGTTATCACAGCCACATACCAAACAGTTGGCCCCGATCATGTCTGTGTACGTAGATTGTCGGATTACGCTTTGAACGCGACACCTTCCGAATACGAATCGCGTGTTTTACTCCTGCAGTGTATCGCTGTCTCTTCAGAGGAGGGTACTGAAGCAGACCACCGTCTTTTAGACAGACAGCACGTTTCCTTCATTCTTCCCACACAGCGGCCGTGGCCTCAGCGGCGGCCTTGCTCGGTCTGTCCACAAGCGGAAAGTCTGTGCCGGCGACGACCTCCATTCTTCAGGACGAAAATAAGGGAAAAAGCACAGTCTTGCACCACGAGCACTTTACGCAGGAATTTGGCCTCTTCCGCCATCTGTTAGTTAGCTTCGTGGATGACTACAGTAACGTGGCATCGTTTCAACAGCTATCACGTGGCGACTCTACAGTAGCCATCAGTCATAATTACTGTTTAATATACACTCCTGGAAATTGAAATAAGAACACCGTGAATTCATTGTCCCAGGAAGGGGAAACTTTATTGACACATTCCTGGGGTCAGATACATCACATGATCACACTGACAGAACCACACGCACATAGACACAGGCAACAGAGCATGCACAATGTCGGCACTAGTACAGTGTATATCCACCTTTCGCAGCAATGCAGGCTGCTATTCTCCCATGGAGACGATCGTAGAGATGCTGGATGTAGTCCTGTGGAACGGCTTGCCATGCCATTTCCACCTGGCGCCTCAGTTGGACCAGCGTTCGTGCTGGACGTGCAGACCGCGTGAGACGACGCTTCATCCAGTCCCAAACATGCTCAATGGGGGACAGATCCGGAGATCTTGCTGGCCAGGGTAGTTGACTTACACCTTCTAGAGCACGTTGGGTGGCACGGGATACATGCGGACGTGCATTGTCCTGTTGGAACAGCAAGTTCCCTTGCCGGTCTAGGAATGGTAGAACGATGGGTTCGATGACGGTTTGGATGTACCGTGCACTATTCAGTGTCCCCTCGACGATCACCAGTGGTGTACGGCCAGTGTAGGAGATCGCTCCCCACACCATGATGCCGGGTGTTGGCCCTCTGTGCCTCGGTCGTATGCAGTCCTGATTGTGGCGCTCACCTGCACGGCGCCAAACACGCATACGACCATCATTGGCACCAAGGCAGAAGCGACTCTCATCGCTGAAGACGACACGTCTCCATTCGTCCCTCCATTCACGACTGTCGCGACACCACTGGAGGCGGGCTGCACGATGTTGGGGCGTGAGCGGAAGACGGCCTAACGGTGTGCGGGACCGTAGCCCAGCTTCATGGAGACGGTTGCGAATGGTCCTCGCCGATACCCCAGGAGCAACAGTGTCCCTAATTTGCTGGGAAGTGGCGGTGCGGTCCCCTACGGCACTGCGTAGGATCCTACGGTCTTGGCGTGCATCCGTGCGTCGCTGCGGTCCGGTGCCAGGTCGACGGGCACGTGCACCTTCCGCCGACCACTGGCGACAACATCGATGTACTTTGGAGACCTCACGCCCCACGTGTTGAGCAATTCGGCGGTACGTCCACCCGGCCTCCCGCATGCCCACTATACGCCTTTCGCTCAAAGTCCGTCAACTGCACATACGGTTCACGTCCACGCTGTCGCGGCATGCTACCAGTGTTAAAGACTGCGATGGAGCTCCGTATGCCACGGCAAACTGGCTGACACTGACGGCGGCGGTGCACAAATGCTGCGCAGCTAACGCCATTCGACGGCCAACACCGCGGTTCCTGGTGTGTCCGCTGTGCCGTGCGTGTGATCATTGCTTGTACAGCCCTCTCGCAGTGTCCGGAGCAAGTATGGTGGGTCTGACACACCGGTGTCAATGTGTTCTTTTTTCCATTTCCAGGAGTGTATTTTTCACACTATTAGGAATAATGAGACCAATCTATATTAATGGGTGAATTTCAACAGGAATAAGTCCAAGAGACTCAGAGGGCCATAGACACGGGTTCCCAGGTAGATGGCCGGCCGGAGTGGCCGAGTGGTTCTAGGCGCTACAGTCTGGATCCGCGCGACCGCTACGGTCGCAGGTTCGAATCCTGCCTCGGGCATGGATGTGTGTGATGTCCTTAGGTTAGTTAGGTTTTAGTAGTTCTAAGTTCTAGGGGACTCATGACCTCAGAAGTTAAGTCCCATAGTGCTCAGAGCACCAGGTAGACGCCGTGTTTCTTGACTTCCGCGAGGCGTTCGATACAGTTCCCCACAGTCGTTTAATGAACAAAGTAAGAGCATATGGACTATCAGACCAATTGTGAGATTGGATTGAAGAGTTCCTAGATGACAGAACGCAGCATGTCATTCTCAATGGAGAGAAGTCGTCCGAAGTAACAGTGATTTCAGGTGTGTCGTAGGGGAGTGTCTTAGGACCGTTGCTCTTCACAGTATTCATAAATGACCTTGTGGATAACATTGGAAGCTCACTGAGGCTTTTTGCGGATGATGCTGTGGTACATCGAGAGGTTGTAACAATGGAAAATTGCACAGAAATTCAGGAGGATCTGCAACGACTTGACGCATGGTGCAGGGAATGGCAATTGAATCTCAATGTAGACAAGTGTAATGTGCTGCGAATACACAGAAAGAAAGATCCTTTATCATTTAGCTACAATATAGCAGGTCAGCAACTGGAAGCAGTTAATTCCATAAATTATCTGGGAGTACGCATTAGGAGTGGTTTAAAATGGAATGACCATATAAAATTAATCGTCGGTAAAGCGGATGCCAGACAGAGATTCAGTGGAAGAATCCTAAGGAAATGCAGTCCGAAAACAAGGGAAGTAGGTTACAGTACGCTTGCTCGTCCACTGCTTGAATGCTGCTCAGCGGTGTGGGATCCGTACCAGATAGGGTTGATAGAAGAGAGAGAGAAGATCCAACGGAGAGCAGCGCGCTTCGTTACAGGATCATTTAGTAATCGCGAAAGCGTTACGGAGATGATAGATAAACTCCAGTGGAAGACTCTGCAGGAGAGACGCTCAGTAGCTGGGTATGGGCTTTTGTTGAAGTTTCGAGAGCATACCTTCACAGAGGATTCAAGCAGTATATTGTTCCCTCCTACATATATCTCGCGAAGAGACCATGAGGATAAAATCAGAGAGATTAGAGCCCACACAGAGGCATACCGACAATCTTTCTTTCCACGAACAATACGAGACTGGAATAGAAAGGAGAACCGATAGAGGTACTCAAAGTACCTTCCGCCACACACCGTCTGCTGGCTTGCGGAGTATGGATGTAGATGTAGATGTAATAAAAGTATTTACCTTATATTCATCGTGTATGCAGAACTCCAACTGGAAATTTAATTGGCGATTTATTTGGGTATAATACGCAACCAGTCACTTCTTTTTATTTTTTTATGCGATTTATTGTACCCTTAACTATTTTTCGGGCACTGCATCATTTGGAAGTACAGGGTGTATCAAAAAACAATCATCCGATTTGGTACGTCTGTATTTCTGAAACTAATGAACATATACAGTGAATTTGGCTTTTGGTAAACGGGAAACTCAAAAAGTTGTTTTTTTCATACCTTTTTATATGTGTTCAATATGCCCCCTTTAGATGCAGGGCATACGTCAATGCGGTATTCAAATTGTTCCCACACTGCAGCGGGGATGTCTTCTACATCTACATCTACATTTATACTCCGCAAGCCACCCAACGGTGTGTGGCGGAGGGCACTTTACGTGCCACTGTCATTACCTCCCTTTCCTGTTCCAGTCGCGTACGGTTCGCGGGAAGAACGACTGTCTGAAAGCCTCCGTGCGCGCTCTAATCTCTCTAATTTTACATTCGTGATCTCCTCGGGAGGTATAAGTAGGGGGAAGCAATATATTCGATACCTCATCCAGAAACGCACCCTCTCGAAACCTGGCGAGCAAGCTACACCGCGATGCAGAGCGCCTCTCTTGCAGAGTCTGCCACTCGAGTTTGCTAAACATCTCCGTAACGCTATCACGCTTACCAAATAACCCTGTTACGAAACGCGCCGCTCTTCTTTGGATCTTCTGTATCTCTTCCGTCAACCCGATCTGGTATGGATCCCACACTGATGAGCAATACTAGGTCGAACGAGTGTTTTGTAAGCCACCTCCTTTGTTGATGGACTACATTTTCTAAGGACTCTCCCAATGAATCTCAACCTGGCACCCGCCTTACCAACAATTAATTTTATATTGTTACAGATTCCACAGCTGCTGTTATGCGATGTCTCAGTTCATTCATTTTTGTTGGTAACGGAGGCACATAAACAGAGTCTTTTACAAGCCCCCACAAGAAATAATCACACACAGTGAGGTTCAGTGATCTTGGAGGCCATTAATGTAAGACTGAACCGTTTGGTCCAGTGCGACCGATCCATCCGTTCAGTAATCCTTTGCTTTAAAAATTCCCCCACTTCCAGATGGCAGTGCTGCTACCCAGCGGGAACCAATCTAAAACTCGAGAGATTGCTCTTTCCACCAGTACGTTGTTCACGCACGTATCTAAAACAACACAATAGTTATGATATTTTTAAAATCGTATGATTCTTTTTGATACGGCCCGTTATTACAGCAACATTATCCATATGATGTTCCTGTAACACCTCCATCCTAATGATGAGCCTCCAGCGGTTCGAAAATTACTTAATGGTACAGAAAATAAATCGTATTTGTTACATACAGTATCCAAATAAATCGCCAAAAAAATATTTGTTCAGAAAATCAGTTGCCTACTGATGCTATAGCGAAATGCAGTACCTGTGTGAGTAGAAGTTAAGGGAATTCGGAACATAAAGGTGAGGAGCAGAAGAAAATCATCACTACAGTGACTTGTAGTCTGGAAAGAAACATGCCGGCCGTGGTGGCCAACCGTTTCTAGGCGCTTCAGTCCGGAACCGCGCGACTGCTACGGTCGCAGGTTCGAATCCTGCCTCGGGCATGCATGTGTGTGATGTCCTTAGGTTTAAGTAGTTCTAAGTTCTAGGGGACTGATGACCTCAGATGTTAAGTCCCACAGTGCTCAGAGCCATTTGAACCATTTTTTAAAGAAACATCGTGCCGTGTAGTTGGGCAGCCGAAAGCTGTACTGAAACTGGGTAAAGCTGTACTGAAACTGGGTAACTAGTAAGACAAACGTACGAACTTCCCCCCCACCAATTTGATTTACATTGACAAGATGTGTAGGGCACGACTAGGGTTTTAAGACGCAACTCCCAATCGAGACAATGGAGTATGAAAATTTTACGCCTGCTTATTTGCTTGAGATGATCGCTACTATAGAAAGAGCCCGCAGCAGGGCGAGTAAGCACTTAGTTTCATAAACGTGAGCTCTATGCATCGAATCACTGTGCTGGTACTTTTTTTTATTACCACGCAATTCTAATAACAGATTTATTATGACTGTGCAAATTATCAGTATCCAATGGATCATTTATTGTTTCCATAATCTTCATGTTGAAAAAAGGAGAAAAACAATTTTTTTCGTAAGGAAATTGGGGAAAAAGGATACACGAGAACTTTTCATGAAATCAGTACAGTCACTTTACATATATACACATCAAAAAAAGGTTTTGCATCACACCAGTTCCCAGAACTCCTGAAGATAGACGTTCACTGTGCATATTGTATTTTGACTGTTCAGAGATGTCACTAAACCCGCTCAAAGTTGTAAACAAATGGCTCTGAGCACTATGGGACTCAACTGCTGTGGTCATTAGTCCCTTAGAACTTAGAACTACTTAAACCTAACTAACCTAAGGATATCACACACATCCATGCCCGAGGCAGGATTCGAACCTGCCACCGTAGCAGTCGCACGGTTCCGGGCTGCGCGCCTAGAACCGCGAGACCACCGCGGCCGGCAGTTGTAAACAACTAAGCATGAGCAGCGACTATTGGACAGAGGGGGTCCGACAGCCGATCAGTTCCAGTCACTCCACCAGGACGGAGGTACACGGCTCGTGTTGTCTCTAATTCAAACTTGCATAGGCGGTCAATACCGCCGTTCGATCGCATCCTCGGTGTTACTTTGTGCCAGGAAGGGCTCTCAACAAGGGAAGTGTCCAGGCGTCTCGGAGTGAACCAAAGCGATATTATTCGGACATGGAGGAGATACAAAGAGACAGGAACTGTCGATGACATGCCTCGCTCAGGCTGCCCGAGGGCTACTACTGCAGTGGATGACCGCTACCTACGGATTATGGCCCGGAGGAACCCTGACAGCAACGCCACCATGTTGAATAATGCTTTTCGTGCAACCACAGGACGTCGTGTTACGACTCAAACTGTGCGCAATAGGCTGCATGATGCGCAACTTCACTCCAGACGTGAATGGCGAGGTCCATCTTTGCAACCAAGACACCATGCAGCGCGATAGCGATGGGCCCAACAACATGCCGAATGGACCGCTCAGGATTGGCACCACGTTATCTTCATCGATGAGTGTCACATATGCCTTCAGCCAGACAATCGTCGGAGACGTGTTTGGAGGCAACCCGGTCAGGCTGAACGCCTTAGACACACTGTCCAGCGAATGCAGCAAGGTGTAGGTTCCCTGCTGTTTTGGGGCGGCATTATGTGGGGCCGACGTACGCCGCTGGTGGTCATGGAAGGCGCCGTAACGGCTGTACCAAACGTTAATGCCATCCTCCGACCGATAGTGCAACCATGTCGGCAGCATACTGGAGAGGCATTTGTCTTCATGGACGACAATTCGCGCCCCCATCGTGCACATCTTGTGAATGACTTCCTTCAGGATAACGACATCGCTCGACTAGAGTGGCCAGCATGTTCTCCAGACATTAACCCTATCGAACATGCCTGGGATAGATTGAAAAGGGCCGTTTATTTCCTGTACGATTGTACGTACACGTGGTCCTAAAATAGCTTGAACATCTCGGATTTATTTTATGAGCAACGACGTATATGTCATAATCTACTAGTAAAAAATTATATATAAAATACTTGAAAATGGCCTAAGGCCGTAATTGTACAGTCGTACAGGAAATAAAGAGAATGGCAGCTGAAGGCTTCAAGAAATCTTTCAAAAAAATTATTTTTTGGTGTTGCGATTTTATCCGTGAGTGTAAATTTCGTAGGAAGCCATTTTTAAAGTTATTTGAAGTGTAGTACGGAATTCGAGGGGGTGTCCAAAAAGAACCGGAATAACACTGCCGTGGGCGGAGCTTGTGTAGTACGCATTTCTGCCGCTAGGCGTGTGTATCGCAACTCATTGCCAGTTCAGAGCCGCCAGCTTTGTCGACTTGGCTTGCTCTGTTCATCTGCACTGATTGTTTTTGCTGGCGCTGTTCTGTTCTTGTTTCGTTTTTTATGACGGCAAGTTTAATTGAACGACGTGGAGCTTGAAATTTCGTTTTCCGCTCGGTAAAACTGCTCCTGAAAATGTTTTAAGGTTGAAAACAGCTTACCAAGACGCTGTGAGCAAAACTCAGGTGTTCGTGTGGTCTGTTCGATTAAAAATGGCGACATGTTGATTGATGACAAACATAGTTCTGCACATCCGCCAGCTGCCCGAATCGACGAAAAAATCGAGAGTGCGTGTCCACACACCGTCGACAGACAATTGGTCAACTGTGAGAGAGTAGTGGGTTGGTTATGTTGGAGCTAGGTTCAGCGAATTTTGACGGAAGTTTTGGGAATGAAAAAGGTTGCTGCCAAGTTTGTTCCTCAGGTTACAAGGAACGTCGAGTTGAAACATTTCGTCTTTTGAAACAACAGCTTGAAACTGATCCAGATTTTCTGTCGAAGTTCATTACTGGTGATGACTCATGGTGCTGTTGTTACGACCCAGAAACAAAGCAGCAGCCAAGACAATGGAAGACGTCATCGTCACACCGTCCAAAAAAATGTCGTCAAGTCAAATCAAAGATCAAATCAATGATGATTTGCTTTTTTGATGCCAAGGGCGTAGTTCAGTCAGAGTTTGTTCGCCCAGGTCAGGCCGTCAATCAGATCATTTATTTTGAAGTTTTAAGAAGATTGCGCAACGGTGTTCGTTAAAAAAGACCCGATGTGTGGCAGACAGGAGACTTCCTTCCAACATGACAACGCACCAGCACACAGCCATCTCCGTCAGTTTTTGGCTAGAAATGGTATGGTTCCGCTGTCCCATGCACCTCACTCGCCTGACCTAACCACGTGCAACTTTTTCTCGTTTCCACGCATGAAGAGGGGCATGAAAGGACAGCGATTTGACAGTATCGAAGAAGTCAAGAAAAAAATGAGAGGGGGAACTGTCAGCCATTTCTAAAGATGACTACAAAAAAATATTTCGAACAGTGGAAGCCCCGGTGGGACAAATATATTAGTTGTAATGGAGAATATTTTGAAGGTGATAAGATTGTTTTGTAAACAGTTTGAATATATAAAAATGATTCCTGTTTGTTTTTTGGTACCCCCTCTCGTAAGCTGTTACAAGAAAATGATATGGATTATAATGAGATTTTCACTCTGCAGTGGAGTGTGCGCTGATATGAAACTTCCTGGCAGATTAAAACTGTGTGTGATGGAGCGTGTTGTGGATTGGCAAGAGAGCCAACCCACTATGAGAGGAAGCCGAAAGGCACGCGTTTTAGCTCACGCAGGCTGGCGTGAGGTCTGGAACAGGTCAAGGAAATAAGACTAGCAAAAAAGGACGTAGCTGTGGAATACTTAACTTTAATCCATAAATGGTGAACATCGCTCTTGACGGTACAGGTTTTACAGCATCAATAGTAACTGGTGATGGCGCCTTGCTAGGTCGTAGCAAATGACTTAGCTGAAGGCAATGCTAACTATCGTCTCGGCAAATGAGAGCGTATTTCGTCAGTGAACCATCGCTAGCAAAGTCGGCTGTACTACTGGGGCGAGTGCTAGGGAGTCTCTCTAGACCTGCCGTGTGGCGGCGCTCGGTCTGCAATCACTGATAGTGGCGACACGCGGGTCCGACGTATACTAACGGACCGCGGCCGATTTAAAGGCTACCACCTAGCAAGTGTGGTGTCTGGCGGTGACACCACAGAGCGACACTCGAACTCGGGACCTTTGCCTTTCGCCGGCAAGTGCTCTACCAACTGAGCTACCCAAGCACGACTTCACGCCCCGTCCTCACAGCTTTACTTCTGCCAGTACCTCGTCTCCTACCTTCCAAACTGTACAGAAGCTCTCCTGCAGGAGACGGGGCGTGAAGTCGTGCTTGGGTAGCTCAGTTGGTAGAGCACTTGCCCGCGAAAGGCAAACGTCCCGAGTTCGAGTCTCGGTCCGGCACACAGTGTTAATCTACCAGGAAGTTTGATGTGGATTAGGTCGGTAGATTGAGTAACTTATGAACGGGTACTGGAACGAAATAAATTTTACCATACAAGTTGGCTAAAAGAAGTGTTGATAGGACGCATCCTGACCCGTCGAGAAATCGTCGATTTGGTAGTGGAGGGAAGTGGAACCTTGACTGCAGCAAGGCGTTTCAGACCTTTGTACGTTTGAGTAGTTACGCATGTTTGATGGATCAATGCGACCTGACCGAAGCCCAAAACAACAGGTCGTGCGGATCAGATTTTCGACGCCAGTCTCACAATTACGCAAAAATTTCAGTATTACCATACAGCGGCAAAAGTCCCTCCCGTCCCTTAATCCCGCCTGCGGCGCACAAGCTCGGCGGTGGATGCGAGCGAAGGCACCCTAGCCTCACGGCAGTGCGAGGATTCGCGACAAACCGCGGCGCACCCCCTGGAGGACCGCGCCGTATTGCATTAGCCGGCGTCGCGACGCAGATAAGAGGCCCCGACGCCGCCTCTTCCGCCCGCTCGGCGACATTCCTAATAACGTGAATAGCGGGCGCTGTCAGCGGCGGCTAATGATCTCTCATGAATATTCAGCGCGATGCGCCCGCAGGCGTATTGCAACCCCCTGCCTAGCCGTAACCGCTGACTCTGTGTCGCGGTTTCCCTTCCTCCTAAAGCGGCCACTTGCTGCTGCTGTTGCTGCAATCTTCACTGCGTAAGATGAGTGGGAATCTGCTGCACTCTAGAGATGATGAAATTTCGCCGCCAACTTGTTACGAAATCGGATGTCATATTCTGGACTCCTTCAACTGTTAATTATTGTGTATATCGTAGGTTGTGGGTTCCACCTCTTTGCAAACCCTTTTTTTTTTTTTTTTAGCCAAACACGTTTAGTGCCTCTGTGCTACCATCAGTGGATGTTTGTTTATTGAAAAACTGTAAAAAACTTCACATATTTTAGATTGTAACTGTGGTGATGAATTCTTCTCGGGTTATCAGTCGAGTTGTGGCGTCGTCTTGTCGTAACGTTTCGATCAGTTTCGTACCCATCATCCTCTGGCGAGAAGAATTCATCTGTGGAATACGCCGAGAAAGCCTGCAGTCGCATAGATTGTAACTGGTTTAACAAAGCGAGGCCTAAAGAAAGTTTTTGTTCAAAAAATGGTTCAAATGGCTCTCACCACTATCGGACTTAACTTGTGAGCTCATCAGTCCCATAGAACTTAGAACTACTTAAACCTAACTAACCTAAGGACATCACACACATCCATGCCCGAGGCAGGATTCGAACCTGCGACTGTAGCGGTCGCGCGTTTCCAGACTGAAGCGCCTAGAACCGCTCGACCACTCCGGCCGGCGAAGTTTTTGATCGTTTTGCTTTTTATCGTGATTTATAATGTAAACTCACGGTAATAAGCAAAACGAACAAAAACTTTCTTTCGGCCTCACCTTATTAAATCAGTTACAACCTGAAATATGTTCGCCTTTCACAGTTTTTCAATAAAGAAAAACCCACTGATGATGGCACAGAGGTGCTGAAACATGTTTGGGTAAAAAGAAGAAAGAACAGTGTGAAACTTCCTCGCAGATTAAAACTGTTTGCCGGACCGACATTCGAACTCGGGACCTTTGCCTTTGCTCTACTGAAGCACGACTCACGCCCCTTCCTCACAGATTTACTTCTGCCGGTACCTCGTCTCCTACCTTCCAAACTTTACAGAAGCTCTCCTGCGAACCTTGCAGAACTAGCACTCATGTAAGAAAGGATATTGTGGAGACATGGTTTAGCCACAGCCTGGGGGATGTTTCCAGAATGAGATTTTCACTCTGCAGCGGAGTGTGCGCTGATATGAAACTTCCTGGCAGATTAAAACTGTGAGGACGGGGCGTGAGTCGTGCTTGGGTAGCTCAGTTGGTAGAGCACATGCCCGCAAAAGTCAAAGGTCCCGAGTTCGAGTCACGGTCCGGCACACAGTTTTAATCTAGCACGAAGTTTCATGTCAGCGCACACTCCGCTGCAGAGTGAAAATCTCATTCTGGATAATAATTATTATTATAACAAAAAGTGATGGTAAAAGATGGAAAATGTATTTATGGCTGTACAAAAGTGAGATGTTACAGCATAGCGAACTATAGGTGATAGCAGTTCGGAGAGAGTGCTCGAACTAGGGACTGTGAAATGATGAAACATCCCCTTAGAAAAATTTATGAATAACTGTGCTTGGATACCCATTGCGTTATTTGATTTTCAAACAGCTGAGCAGAACTGAACGTACTCAGACATTTCCCTCTTTAGTTATCCTGATCAACACTAAACTGACACACAATATTTTTAGCGCAACGCAATCTGACTTTCAATAATACCTACAAAAGAATGGCCCTGACTAACAATAACCTATACCTTTCTTGAATCACTTACCTCACAAAAATCTTCGTTACTCGAACTACTGCAAAACAGCGAGCGCCAATACTGCCAGCTAAATAAAAGATTCTAACTACTGAAGGCACTAACTACTGATAGGCATAGTTAGCAAATGAAAGATTTTGATAGAGAACAAACAATGTACCTTAATAGTGTTCAAAAGTCATGACATCCAGTCTTACAAATTTACTGTGTCTGATGGACACCGTCCAGATCGTCCGCTCTCAAAACTCCGCCATCTCTCTCCCCACATCCACCACTGCTGGCGGCTCACCTCCAACTGCGAAACGCTACGCGCTGTTAACAGTGTTGCCAACTCTAAAAAACCCGAGTCGCTAGATTCAATATCAAAAGTCGCTAGAAAGTCGCTAAAACTGATTTTACTAGGGTCGTTTTGAAAATTTCGTGCTGTAAATGGTGCAATAAGCCAGTGGGGGGAGGGGGGTAATAAAATATTAATAAAAATTATCTCATACGTAATTGCTATATTGTCTTAATTAAATGACTCATCGCTTGCAACAATATACATATAAAATACGCTAACGTTTAATTAAACATGTTATCATAATAGATGCAACACATAAATTGTTGTTTCAATCACAGTAGTCAAATATTCTAGAAATATACAACTATATTTGTAACAAAAGAAAGCAAGAACTCAAATTAGGTTCCAAAATATATACATACCGGTATGTCAGCTATTCATCGTCGTCTCTCAGAAGATCGAATAACTCTTCCGTTTCATGCTCTGACAGAACTGTAGTTGATGTAGAGGGTTGAACGTCGCTCAAAAGATGATGTTGCAGTTTGACTGGTTTTGTCGCAAAAGAGTAACTTTTGTTCGTTCCAATAAGCTCCAATACGTCTGACGGTATGTCAAAAGATGTACAATCTTTATTTTGTTTCTTCTGCTGGTCTCTCAATATGATCAAAGCATTAATTGTCTTTAACGATAATCTGTTACGTTGTTTGGTTTTTATAATGTTCATAGACCTGAATATTCTTTCCACTTCTGCATTTGAATGCAGTAGGCATAGAACAGTCATTGCTAGCTGTGAAATCAAAGAAAAAGGATTCTTCTCTGCGGCATTTTTATACTGCAAAACCTCACTCCAAAATCCAACAGTGTTAGTAGTGTTATTCCACCTAATGAAGTTGATGTTATGCCATTCTTGCAGCATACCGTCTATGAAATCGCCACTAAAACCCAATTATTTGGCTACATCCGCTACAGCATTATTTTTATTCACTTTTAGTGTTTCTTCAACATTCTGCATTGACATTTTTTTCAGGATCGTTAAGTTACTTGGCAGTCTTTGTTAAATTTCTTTTATAAGTTTCAGACTAAACTGAATGCATCTCTTCTTCAAATAAACTTTATTTTATTCAGACCAACTTGACTCAAACAATTTCTGTTCAAACATAAAGCCAAGGTTCGGATTTGCGTACATACATTCGCTTGGAACTGGTGTTGTCAGCAAATCAACAGTTGGAAAAACTTTGTTTTGTCCGAGTGACTGCATGAGAAATACAAGTGTATCTAGTAATTTAGTGGGGTCATTGTCATCTCCTTCAAAGCTTTTATTGCTATCTGTACGTCTTTTAAAGAATGTTTAAGGTAAAACATGTAAAGATGATTTGAGTCGTCACAATACATCTTGCACAAAAGATCGGCAGTGTACCAATTGTCTTGAACCATGGCAAGTGAAAAATGTAGCTTTAGTTCTTACCACTGCTCCAGAATTCTTCGTATTGCTGGTTCAATTGAAAGCCAACGTGTTGCACAGACCTTCAAAATTTTTGGTGGCTGTTTCCCACAATTAATTGTCTCATAAACCTTTTTATATACCTCTTGTCTGTTGGGTGAAATGGAGAACCAATTGTAGGTTTCCCATGCAAGAAACTCTATGTTTCTAGGTATGGTATTCACTGAGGCGTGCGAAACTGCAAGCTGAAGAGAGTGATAAATGCAACGGATCAATACCAAATGCTTCAAACCATATTCCCCCTTGAGTTGTCCGAAAAGCCCATTGTTTATTCCAACCATTGCAGAAGTATTATCTGTGCCAATTCCTACAATATTAGCGATTGGAAGTTTGAGATCTTTCAAAGAATTCACAAGAACAGCAGCCAGATTTCTTGCATCTGCAGTATCTACTACAGCGAGTTTGAGAAATGCTGATCTAATGGTTTGGTTGTTTACACTACAGTACCGTATAACAATACCTAGCATTTTAGATATTGATACATCTGTGGATTCATGTATTAGTACACTGTATTTTTGGTTACCTATATCTTCAACCAATGATTGTGTAAAATATGGAGCCAAAACTTCAGTTATAATATTAGTGCACTTTCTACGATGTAATTGCATGTTTTTAGCGCCCTCATCACCGGAAAACACCTTCTCGCACAGTATTCCTAAATGATCTACAGCTAAAATAGAACAATGTTCAGCAATAAATAAAGAAAGGGCGCCTTCCGCAATGCTTCCTATTCTAACTGTAGTTTTCGGAACAATTTTCACAGGTAAGGTGGTATTTTTTTAAATCAATTTTTTGTTTATGCTTAATAGTTTTCGAATGCTTTCTAATATCATACAATTTAGCATAAAACTCTGTTGCACATACTTGACATCTTGCCTTCGATAAGTCTCCAACGACTGGTTTCAGCCACCCATTGCATTCAGGTTCTGCATCCCACGCATGCTGATATTTTTGAGCGTACTGCTTCTTCTTCTTCTGCGGTAAATCCATTATGTAAGCCACCACAAAATAAGTTTCACCAATTTATAATCACTGAAAATACATTAAAACTCAGGCGATCTAGAGGACATGAAACAATCTACTCACTCGGTAACTCGATATCAGTCCTATTGTTTAAAACGTGATAATGTCTGAGATACTCCCACCGAATTGTTCTTGCGTTACCACTGTGCATGTGGTAATAATTTGACTGCGAGTTAACATTTCGAAAAATTAGAGGTTGCTGGACTGAAATGTATTTTACACTCCTGGAAATGGAAAAAAGAACACATTGACACCGGTGTGTCAGACCCACCATACTTGCTCCGGACACTGCGAGAGGGCTGTACAAGCAATGATCACACGCACGGCACAGCGGACACACCAGGAACCGCGGTGTTGGCCGTCGAATGGCGCTAGCTGCGCAGCATTTGTGCACCGCCGCCGTCAGTGTCAGCCAGTTTGCCGTGGCATACGGAGCTCCATCGCAGTCTTTAACACTGGTAGCATGCCGCGACAGCGTGGACGTGAACCGTATGTGCAGTTGACGGACTTTGAGCGAGGGCGTATAGTGGGCATGCGGGAGGCCGGGTGGACGTACCGCCGAATTGCTCAACACGTGGGGCGTGAGGTCTCCACAGTACATCGATGTTGTCGCCAGTGGTCGGCGGAAGGTGCACGTGCCCGTCGACCTGGGACCGGACCGCAGCGACGCACGGATGCACGCCAAGACCGTAGGATCCTACGCAGTGTTGTAGGGGACCGCACCGCCACTTCCCAGCAAATTAGGGACACTGTTGCTCCTGGGGTATCGGCGAGGACCATTCGCAACCGTCTCCATGAAGCTGGGCTACGGTCCCGCACACCGTTAGGCCGTCTTCCGCTCACGCCCCAACATCGTGCAGCCCGCCTCCAGTGGTGTCGCGACAGGCGTGAATGGAGGGACGAATGGAGACGTGTCGTCTTCAGCGATGAGAGTCGCTTCTGCCTTGGTGCCAATGATGGTCGTATGCGTGTTTGGCGCCGTGCAGCTGAGCGCCACAATCAGGACTGCATACGACCGAGGCACACAGGGCCAACACCCGGCATCATGGTGTGGGGAGCGATCTCCTACACTCGCCGTACACCACTGGTGATCGTCGAGGGGACACTGAATAGTGCACGGTACATCCAAACCGTCATCGAACCCATCGTTCTACCATTCCTAGACCGGCAAGGGAACTTGCTGTTCCAACAGGACAATGCACGTCCGCATGTCTCCCGTGCCACCCAACGTGCTCTAGAAGGTGTAAGTCAACTACCCTGGCCAGCAAGATCTCCGGATCTGTCCCCCATTGAGCATGTTTGGGACTGGATGAAGCGTCGTCTCACGCGGTCTGCACGTCCAGCACGAACGCTGGTCCAACTGAGGCGCCAGGTGGAAATGGCATGACAAGCCGTTCCACAGGACTACATCCAGCATCTCTACGATCGTCTCCATGGGAGAATAGCAGCCTGCATTGCTGCGAAAGGTGGATATACACTGTACTAGTGCCGACATTGTGCATGCTCTGTTGCCTGTGTCTATGTGCCTGTGGTTCTGTCAGTGTGATCATGTGATGTATCTGACCCCAGGAATGTGTCAATAAAGTTTCCCCTTCCTGGGACAATGAATTCACGGTGTTCTTATTTCAATTTCCAGGAGTGTATTATACTTAATATACGTATGTTTTTTGTCAATTCGAAAAGGGAGTTCAAAAGTTGAAGACTTATATATCGATACGCTATCGACGATAACAGGCTAGTGGGTAATGACTAATAGATTGTTCTATAGTCAAAGTTTTATTACTCTGCAGGCAATTCCCACATTCAGGTTTACTAAATGCTGAACAATGCTACATGATCTGCTAAGAACTTAATTTAACTTAGTAAATCTAGAACAAAGTCAGTGTAGTACCCATTCTATAGTTAAAATCATAGTTTTGTTAATGAAAATACTGGCCCAAAATAGTTTTGATTTGTACGTCAAAAGTCGTCAGTACTCCAAAAGTCGCCAGATAAGTCGCTAAATAATTTTTGTCGCTAAAAAGTTTTTTTTTGTCGCTAAGACGAAGGCTAAAGTCGCCATTTCTAGCGACAAAGTCGCTAAATTGGCAACACTGGCTGTTAACAGCCAACAGCCCAACACTGCAATAGCGAATATTTCAACAATGACAACCAGCCACAGACTGCACACAGGACAGCCAGTGATTTTCATACAGAGCACTACGTGGCGTTACCAACATAAAAACCTCAACAGCCCACTTGCAATGAGAAAGGTCTAGTTAGAAAGAGGGTGCTCGATTGTTACACTGCCAGGGCTCCACACTGAGGCGCCACAGACGGGAGGTACGCGACCTCTGGAATCGACGCCGCCCCCACTCGCCGCCTCCCGCGCGGCCCTTTACAAATTCAGCCGCCCATTAGCGGCCGCTGCGCGCTCTGGAAACGCCACGCGGCCCGCTGCATCCGCCACCGCTGCGCTTCTGGAGGTGACCGCGGTGCAGCTCTCGCCAGTGGCCAGTGTTGTTGGTAATGGAACACTTCCCCGCTGGAGAGGCAGAGCTGCGGAAGGTGGGGCATCAACGCCGGCGTCCGGTGGAAGCGAGCGAGCGAAATACAGCAAAGTCGCTGCGAGGGATCGGCATTCCCGTCTTTCCCGGAAAGGCCTTATTTATCCCTAAGCGGTTACCGGGAACGAAATTCTGCTGATAGAATCCATTACCTCGTTCATGTTAATTCTCGCTTTGTACATCTATTCTCTTGCACCTATGCCTATGCATCCATATCTACACTACTGGCCATTAAAATTGCTACACCAAGAAGAAATGCAGATGATAAACGGGTATTCATTGGACAGATATATTATACTAGAACTGACAAGTGATTACATTTTCACGCAACTTGGGAGCATAGATCCTGAGAAGTCAGTACCAAGAACAACCGCCTCTGGCCGTAATAACGGCCTCGATACGCCTGGGCATTGAGTCAAACAGAGCTTGGATGGCGTGTACAGGCACAGCTGCCCATGCAACTTCAACACGATACCACAGTTCACCGAGAGTAGTGACTGGCGTATTGTGACGAGCCAGTTGCTCGGTCACCATTGACCAGACGTTTTCAGTTGGTGAGAGATCTGGAGAATGTGCTGGCCAGGGCAGCAGTCGAACATTTTCTGTATCCAGAAAGACCCGTACAGGACATGCAACATGCGGTCGTGCATTATGCTGCTGAAATGTAGGGTTTCGCAGGGATAGAATGAACGGTAGAGCCACGGGTCGTAACACATCTGAAATGTAACGTCCACTGTTCAAAGTGCCGTCAATGCGAACAAGAGGGGACCCAGACACGTAACCAATGGCACCCTATACCATCACGCCGGGTGATACGCCAGTATGGCGATGACGAATACACGCTTCCAATGTGTGTTCACCGCGATGTCGCCAAACACGGATGCGACCATCATGATGCTGTAAACATAACCTGGATTCATCTGAAAAAATGGCGTTTTCCCATTCGTGCACCCAGGTTCGTCGTTGAGTACACCATTGCAGGCGCTCCTGTCTGTGATGCAGCGCCAAAGGGTAACCGCAGCCAAGGTCTCCGAGCTCACAGGCCATGCTGCTGCAAACGTCGTCGAACTGTTTGTGCAGATGGTTGTGTCTTGCAAACGTCCCCATCTGTTGACTCAGGGATCGAGACGTGGCTGCACGATGCGTTACAGCCATGCGGATAAGATGCCCGTCATCTCGACTGCTAGTGATACGAGGCCATTGGGATCCAGCATGGCGTTCCGTATTACCCTCCTGAACCCACCGATTCCATATTCTGCTAACGGACATTCGATCTCGACCAACGCGAGCAGCAATGTAGCGATACGATAAACCGCAATCGCGATAGGCTACAATCCGACCTTTATCAAAGTCGGTAACGTGATTGTACGCATTTCTCCTCCTTACACGAAGCATCCCAACAACGTTTGACCAGGCAACGCCGGTTAACTGCTGTTTGTGTATGAGAAATCGGTTGGAAACTTTCCTCTTGTCAGTGCGTTGTAGGTGTCGCCACCGGCGCCAACCTTGTGTGAATGTCCTGAGAAGCTAATCATTTGCACATCACAGCATTTTCTTCCTGTCGGTTAAATTTCGCGTCTGTAGCACGTCATCTTGATGGTGTAGCAATTTTAATGGCCAGTAGTGTACATGTGCATGATTACTCTGTAATTCATACTTAAGTGCCTGGCAATAGGTTCGTCGAACCCCCTTGAAGCTACTTCTCTGCCGTACCATTCTCGAACAGTGAGCGTGAAAAACGAGCACTTAGTTCTTTCCGTGCGAGCTCCGATTCCTCTTATTTTATTATGATGATCTGTAGGTGAGCGCTAAGAAAATACTGTCACATTCCGAGGAGAAAGTTCGTGATTGAAATGTCATAAGAAGGTCCTGCCGCAGCCAAAACCGCCTTTGTTTTAATGACTGCCACGCCAATTCGTGTATCACATCGGGGGCACTCTCTTCCCTATTTCGCGATAGAGCGAAAAGAGCTGCCCACCTTTGAACTTTTTCGATGTCCCCCGTCAATGCTTTCTGATACGGATCCCTCACCGCACGGAAATACTCCAGAAGAGGACGGATAATCGTACTGTTAGCAGTCTGCTTAGTAAACCTGTTTCTAAGTGTTCTGCCAGTAAATCGCAGTCTTCGGTTTGCTTTCCTGATAACATCTATATGATCGTTCCAGTTTAAGGCATTCGTAACTGTAATCCTTAAGCATTTATAGTTGTCTTAACAGCCTTTAGATTTGCTTGATTTAACGTGTAACTGAAATTGAGCGGATTCTATTTAGTGCATGACATCACACTTTTCACGATTTAGAGTAAAAAAAAAAGTGTGTGAAATCTTATGGGACTTAGCTGCTAAGGTCATCAGTCCCTAAGCTTACACACTAGTTAACCTAAATTATCCTAAGGACAAACACACACATCCATGCCCGAGGCAGGTCTCGAACCTCCGCCGGGACCAGCCGCACAGTCCATGACTGCAGCGCCCTAGACCGCTCGGCTTTAGAGTCAATTGTCACTTTTTGCGCCATACAGATATCTCATGTAAATCAATTTGCAATGCGTTTTTTTATCATCTGACGACATTACCCTACGGTAAATGACAGCGTCATCTGCAGATAATCTAAGAGTACTGCTCAGATTGTCGCGTAAATGTTCTGTGTAGATCAGGAACAACAAAAGGCCTCTAACTCTTCCTCGGGGAACGCCAGAAATTGCTTCTGTTTTACTCGATGACTATTCGTCAGGAAATCACGAATCCAGTCACACAACTGATACAATACTCCATAGGCATGTAATTTTATTAGAAGTCGCTAGAGAGGAACGGTGTGAAAAGGCTTCTGGAAATCTAGAAATATGAAATCAATCTTATGTCCTTTGGGGTATGTATATGAGGATTAAAATGATGACAATACCTGACGCAGACGACAAGAAAGTGAAAACAGCAGAACGTGAAATTGAACGTTTTCCACGGCACCGATGTTTGGGAACTTGCTAAGTTCAAAATGGTTCAAATGGCTCTGAGCACTATGGGACTCAACTGCTGTGGTCATAAGTCCCCTAGAACTTAGAACTACTTAAACCTAACTAACCTAAGGACAGCACACAACACCCAGCCATCACGAGGCAGAGAAAATCCCTGACCCCGCCGGGAATCGAACCCGGGAACCCGGGCGTGGGAAGCGAGAACGCTACCGCACGAAACTTGCTAAGTGGAGGAGTGAAAAATAAATGAGATCAAGGACTGCGTTGGCGAAACAAGCTTTCCAGAAAAAGAAACTCTTATTGTTCTGACGAGACGAAATTGCATTCGTCACGCCATTACTGTGCGTTCTTTGTTTGCTCTGCGAGAAGGCCAATCAAACTAGAACACATGAAATATTATTTCACTTTAGTAAAGAAATTAATAAAAGGTCTATTTCTTTGACACAGTTCTTTGCCACGGGACTGCTTGATAATTTACAACTACTATTGACTGTGAAGGACTCACTTGGTGCACAGATTAACAAATGGTTCTCCTGGAGTACACAATGCAACCTTTGCTAAAGTACAAGTTCATCTTAGCTGTTCCGCAACTGTATTTGTCCTACACGATGATGGCGACTGCTGTCACGAACTGCAGCTCAGCTCTTGCGTGCTCGACACTATATTGACCTCAGTGTGCGGGCGCTGCTATGCCGAGAGGGGGCGTAGTCTTCTGTCGTGTCTCCCATTGGTCGTTGCCGTTTGCAGCGAGCCGAGGGATAATGTATATAGTACCGATTCGCGTTTTCGACTTTGGCGTGGCAACTCGATCTCTCGACGATACCACAATTATAATGTAGAAAATTGGCGTTCGAGTTTTTTTAAAAAAAAGGTTTGATTAAATGGTTCGTGCGGAGTGTTTTGTTGTATGGCTGTGAAGACTGTTCAGAGAAAGAAAGAGTCAAGATAGAGAAGTTGGAGATGTGGTTTGGAAGAGAACGGAGAAAATGAAACAGGTGGATAGACAGAAAAACAGTGAAGTGCTGGAAAAGGTAAAGGAACAAACAGCTCTTGTAAACTTGCCTATGAAAAAAGGAAGGGAGACAACTAGGAAAAGGAATTGTAACAACAGCTATGGAAAATGCTGTGGCAGGACAGAAGGAAAACATGAGGGACAAGAATAAAAATGCTGGATGAACTGAAAGGAGGAAGAAGCAGCTGGCTTCGAAAAGGAGAGTCAGATGGAGACAGCAATGGTTTCAGGAACCTGCCAGTAAGCAGAAGACTTTAGTACGATGGTGGTGCTCGTGATGATAATGATATTTGAAAACAGAACATTTACTGCTAGGTACGCTATTTTCTATGGTCTGTAAGTTGGTGGCCAGATTGGCTGTGTCGGACTCACCATATATCTGAATGTTCTCACTGTAACCATGGGGTGGCTGACAACATACATTACATAGTGATGACATGTTGGATACTACTGCGACATCTCATCCCTTGTCGCATCGTTGGGCTCAACATTTGGCCGCAGTGGACACCACAGCTAAGTTTCCAATAGCTGGAGATGGGGTGGGAGGGTGGGGGGGGGGGGAGGGGTAGGATTTGCTCAGCATGCAGATGATAGTCAAGGCTCTCGCAATCCTTAGAAATGGTTTGTAGTCGGCTTCCAGTAGGTTCTCTGGTAATTGTGCCATGGCGGCAAGTGTTCCCTAGGATACATTCGCATCGCACACCGCTAACGAGGCTAACCAAGTCTCAGTTCAGATTTCGCAAATTATACGAAGCGTGTGCAATATTTTTTGATTGTTAGAATAATGTGTACTCCATCTTCACGCCACGAGTGGCCCATCGGGACCATCCGACCGCCGTGTCATCCTCAGTGGAGGATGCGGATAGGAGGGTCGTGGGGTCAGCACACCGCTCTCCCGGTCGTTACGATGGTTTTCTTTGACCGGAGCCGCTTCTATTCGGTCGAGTAGATCCTCAATTGGCATCACGAGGCTGAGTGCACCCCGGAAAATGGCAACAGCGCATGGCGGCCTGAATGGTCACCCATCCAAGTGCCGGCCACGCCCGACAGCGCTTAACTTCGGTGATCTCACGGGAACCGGTGCATACACTGCGGCTAGGTCGTTGCCTAGAATAATGTGTGCTAGGGATCATTCTGTCAAACCTTTAATCAGTCTACAATAATAAAGTATTTTATTTTAAAATAATTGTAAGTTGATATCTTTGTAATACTTCTGTCTGCGGACTTTTTAGAGCTATTACAGTGTCTGACGTTTGGTATTTATGTGGATTTTCCTGTTCATTAGTAATTATGATGTATAATAAAATGAAAGAGAGGGAAGGCGGTGTTTAATATGGGGAAACAAGTAAAGTTGTAACATGTTTGTTCGGAGTCGTCATTATCTGCAGCCAGAATAGGAATAACGTATTTGCCTTAGTAGACATACACACTTTCTGCATGTTGGAAAACTTTAAGTTTTTGTTAATACTGGCGTTCCGAATTTACGTAAAAAGTAATTTCAACTGATGTTAGTGATCCTTGCCATGTATCTCTTAAGGACTTCGATTCCTCCTTTACAGCCTGAAATATTTTTTAGTTTAATCTTCTTACCTACAGTTCTTTATACGTAGTTGTAGCCCGTTTGTACGAAAAACAGCAGTGCAGTGAATCAGAAAGCTACACATTCACAAAACATGACTTTACATTTAATCGAATTGGTAAATTAAATCTTACTGACTTCCTGAGTTAATAATTGTCTCTCAGTAATTACAGACGAAATGTAACATTTTTTTTTCTTTTTTCTTTCAGGTAAGAATACGACAGTGTGAACAAGTAACCCTGGCATCATAAGGTGAGACGTTTCATGCAACCCGTACGTCGCTCATTAAAGAGTATATCAACGAAATTATTTACTTCCGTAGCTGTATTTACTACACCATCATTCCGTTGGTAATGAAAACAAAATGAGTACAAATACAAAAAAAACCTTTTCATTCGAAAAAATACGATCTTAAACTATCTTTCTAGATAGCTCTTACCATTTTGTAGTCACTAGTCATAGCGTGGCACACGTTCTTCGAGCTGGGAATCGTTGTTGAACTTTTGACCACCAAGGAAGGTTTTCAGGTCCACAAGTAGATATAAATATGTACGTAGGGGCGTGGTCAGGACTGTACGGATGTGTGTGAAACTGTCTCGAGCCAAAGTCCTGTAAGCAGTGTTGTGCCTTGTTCGCAGTGTGAGGTCGAGCATTGGTCATGAGTCAAAACAACACCGATTTGAGCTTTCCACGATGCTTATTCTAAACTGGACGACGCACTGTTTCACCTCGCGATAAAAAGTACGCCAATAGAATGCGGTGTGTATCTCAAAAGATTGTGCACATCAGTTTTCGAGGCGTCAAGATATGCCAGTCTTTAGTCTATACTAATGACGCAGTATGCCTTCATTCCAGAGATTGTCGTTTCTATTGAGGGATTTTGTATGCGACCCTTGTCTCATCTTTGACTGAAAAATTATCGCCATCGTTCTCGTTCAAGTGCACTGCCCAGACACAGCTTTTGTGTCGCTCTGTGAGAAATTTTGGCACGCAAGCAACACACAGTTTTGGAAAATTCAGTGTTTCAGGAACAACGGCGGAAAGAAGAGGTCTTGCGGAAAGTTCTTAGAAAGAGCTGTGAACTTCGGTTTTCCTTTTTGTGTTCTCCAAGTGCGCGACGTAATTTTTTATGAACCGAACATGGACGCTCGATTCATTCGCCATCGTGCGCTTCATCACATCCTTCACTAACTGTTCTGTCCCATCTCCTTACCACTGAGTCACTCATCGCAGTCTCTACGTAAACCTCGTAAATCTGTCGATGAGTGTCGACTGCTTTAGTGGTGACGAAATACGAGTAGTTGACGGGTGAAGTGCCGGTTGTCAGGTGTCCACCGAGCCTAAAATTTCGGCAAGGCACCACGTTGTCATCACCAGGAGCGCTGAGGAAGTGATCGCTTGGCGGTGGCGCGGCGTTTCTCTCTCTTTCCCTCCCGCCCCCCCCCCCCCCCTGTCCGATCTGGTGTTCTATCCGCCTTCTGCTCCCAGCATACCCTGCCCCCCCCCCCCTCCACCCGCCGACGCGTTGCTTCGTCGTAGGTTCACGCCCAGACACACATCCTGGCTGCACGTTTGCTGTTCCTCCGTCCACCCCCGAAGTCATTTCGTAGCGGGCTGCCTCCTTCCTCTTCCTGATCAGATTAATTGGAGGTTCCCATGCGTTACTGAGAATGCAGTCGCTATTACTGTTGATTAGCAGCTCCCTTATTTCAATCTCTACATCTACATTGATACCCTGCAAATCACATTTAAGTGCCTGGCAGTGGGTTCTTCGAACCACCTTAACAACTCTCTATTATTCCAATCTCGTATAGCGCGCGGAAAGAACGAACACCTATATCTTTCGGTACGAGCTCTGATTTCCCTTATTTTGCCCGCATCTCGTGGTCGTGCGGTAGCGTTCTCGCTTCCCACGCCCGGGTTCCCGGGTTCGATTCCCGGCGGGGTCAGCGATTTTCTCTGCCTCGTGATGGCTGGGTGTTGTGTGCTGTCCTTAGGTTAGTTAGGTTTAAGTAGTTCTAAGTTCTAGGGGACTTATGACCAGAGATGTTAAGTCCCATAGTGCTGAGAGCTATTTGAACCATTTAACTTGTTGGTGTGCACACGTTCTGCGGGCACTGCCTTATCTACTCTCCTGGAAATTGAAATAAGAACACCGTGAATTCATTGTCCCAGGAAGGGGAAACTTTATTGACACATTCCTGGGGTCAGATACATCACATGATCACACTGACAGAACCACAGGCACATAGACACAGGCAACAGAGCATGCACAGTGTCGGCACTAGTACAGTGTATATCCACCTTTCGCAGCAATGCAGGCTGCTATTCTCCCATGGAGACGATCGTAGAGATGCTGGATGTAGTCCTGTGGAACGGCTTGCCATGCCATTTCCACCTGGCGCCTCAGTTGGACCAGCGTTCGTGCTGGACGTGCAGACCGCGTGAGACGACGCTTCATCCAGTCCCAAACATGCTCAATGGGGGACAGATCCGGAGATCTTGCTGGCCAGGGTAGTTGACTTACACCTTCTAGAGCACGTTGGGTGGCACGGGATACATGCGGACGTGCATTGTCCTGTTGGAACAGCAAGTTCCCTTGCCGGTCTAGGAATGGTAGAACGATGGGTTCGATGACGGTTTGGATGTACCGTGCACTATTCAGTGTCCCCTCGACGATCACCAGTGGTGTACGGCCAGTGTAGGAGATCGCTCCCCACACCATGATGCCGGGTGTTGGCCCTGTGTGCCTCGGTCGTATGCAGTCCTGATTGTGGCGCTCACCTGCACGGCGCCAAACACGCATACGACCATCATTGGCACCAAGGCAGAAGCGACTCTCATCGCTGAAGACGACACGTCTCCATTCGTCCCTCCATTCACGCCTGTCGCGACACCACTGGAGGCGGGCTGCACGATGTTGGGGCGTGAGCGGAAGACGGCCTAACGGTGTGCGGGACCGTAGCCCAGCTTCATGGAGACGGTTGCGAATGGTCCTCGCCGATACCCCAGGAGCAACAGTGTCCCTAATTTGCTGGGAAGTGGCGGTGCGGTCCCCTACGGCACTGCGTAGGATCCTACGGTCTTGGCGTGCATCCGTGCGTCGCTGCGGTCCGGTCCCAGGTCGACGGGCACGTGCACCTTCCGCCGACCACTGGCGACAACATCGATGTACTGTGGAGACCTCACGCCCCACGTGTTGAGTAATTCGGCGGTACGTCCACCCGGCCTCCCGCATGCCCACTATACGCCCTCGCTCAAAGTCCGTCAACTGCACATACGGTTCACGTCCACGCTGTCGCGGCATGCTACCAGTGTTAAAGACTGCGATGGAGCTCCGTATGCCACGGCAAACTGGCTGACACTGACGGCGGCGGTGCACAAATGCTGCGCAGCTAGCGCCATTCGACGGCCAACACCGCGGTTCCTGGTGTGTCCGCTGTGCCGTGCGTGTGATCATTGCTTGTACAGCCCTCTCGCAGTGTCCGGAGCAAGTATGGTGGGTCTGACACACCGGTGTCAATGTGTTCTTTTTTCCATTTCCAGGAGTGTACATTGATACCCTGCAAATTACATTTAAGTGCCTGGTAGTGGGTTCTTCGAACCACGTTCACAATTCTCTATTATTCAGATCTCGTATAGCGCGCAGAAAGAATGAACACCTATATCTCTCCGTACGAGCTCTGATTTCCCTTATTTTATCGTGGTGATCGTTTCTCCGTATGTAGGTCGGCGTCAACAAACTATTTTCGCATTCGGAGGAGAAAGTTGGTGATTGGCATTTCGTGAGAAGATTCCGTCGCAACGAAAAACGCCTTTGTTTTAATGATTTCCAGCCCAAATCCTGTGCCGGCCGCTGGTGGCCGAGCGGTTCTGGCGCTACAGTCTGGAACCGCGCGACCGCTACGGTCGCAGGTTCGAATCCTGCCTCGGGCATGGATGTGTGTGTTGTCCTTAGGTTAGTTAGGTTTAAGTAGTTCTAAGTTCTAGGGGACTTATGACCTCAGCAGTTGAGTCCCATAGTGCTCAAAGCCATTTTTTGAACCCAAATCTTGTATCTTTTCTGTGACACTCTTTCTCATATTTCGCGATAATACAAAACGTGCTGCCTTTCTTTGAACTTTTTCGACGTACTCCGTCAGTCCTATCTGGTAAGGATCCCACACCGAGCAGCAGTATTCTAAAAGAGGACGGACAAGTGTAGTGTAGGTAGTCTCCTCAGTATGTCTGTTACATTTTCTAAGTATCCTGCCAATAAAACGCAGCCTTTTGTTAGCCTTCCCCACAACATTTTCTGTGTGTTCCTTTAAATTTAAGTTGTTCGTAATTGTAATACCTAGGTATTTCGTTGAATTTACGGCTTTTAGATTAGACTGATTTATCGTGTAATCTAAATTTAACGGATTCCTTTTAGCTCTCATGTTACTCATGTTGGCTTCTGTTCTCGGTTCGAATTCTGGAATATTTACTTCGTCTTCTTTTGTGAAGGCATTTCGGAAGGCTGTGTTTAGTAACTATGCTTTGGCAGCACTGTCTTCGATAGTATCTCCATTGCTATCGCACAGAGAAGGCATTGATTGTTTCTTGCCGCTAAGATACTTCACATACGACCAGAATCTCTTCGGATTTCCTGTCAGGTTTCGAGACAAAGTTTCGTTGTGGAAACTGTTATAAGCATCTCGCATTGAAGTCCGCGCTAAATTTAGAGCATGTGTAAAAGATCGCCACTCTTGGCGATTTTGCGTCTGTTTGTTTCGTTGTTTCTCAGGATTATTTGTTGCTAAGGAGGTCAAGTGTGTTTTCTCAACGGTTTACTATTCGCGTGGGCTCATGAATTAAGTGCTGGAAATAATTTTCAGAGAATGCGTTTAGCACAATTTCGGATGATATGCGTACCTCCAGAATTAAACATGTGTTTTCGCCAAAATATCGAGGATGAATTAAAGTCACCACCAACTATTATCGTATGAGTTGGGTACGAGTTTGAAATAAAACTCAAGTTTTCTTTGAACCTTTCTGCAACTGCAGCACCTGAGTTGGGAAGTCGGTAAAAGGATCCAATTATTATTTTATTCTGGTTGCCCACAATAACCTCTGCCCATACTAAGTCTCCGTAGGTTCATTAATGGCACAGTCCCAGGCGTTAGACATCTGTGTCAGAACCTTAGTACTGTCGTAATCCATTTCGCGTAATTCCAATAAGCAGATTTCCGCAAGCGAGCTAAATGCACCAGGGAGGCACTTTCAAGGAATCAATTGAAAGGCAGTTTGCGCTGTCGGGGAGGTAAAGCTTTAGTTTCGATGAATGCGTTAAAATTAACCCGCATTTTCTGTGTAGACTCATGTTGAAGACACAGTGTTGTATGATCGGATGAATATTTTTAAAGCACCCCGTACATCGGGACCTGAGCTGTACTGTCTAGTCGTATTAATGTGACCGACCACCTGTCCAAAAGCCTCAGTAACCACCTTTTGCTGCGCGGCCCGCTGCGGAACATGCAAGAACAGTCAGTCATTGACGTTCTGGGAAGTACCGACAAGAATGTACAGCCATGCTGACTCCATTGTCGTGGCTAGCTGCGCTAGGTCTGTCGGTTGTGGATCCATGGCGCGAACAGTCTGATCGAGTTGGTCCAGATTCTCAACTGGATTTAAATCCGGGGAGTTTGGAGGCCAGGAGAGTACGCTTACCGTGTTCTGGTGCCCTTCGGGCGAGCTGTGTGACACGTTGCGTTATCCTGCTGGTAGATGCCATCGTGCCGAGGAAAAACAAATTGCGTGAGGCGGAGCACGTGGTCCCCAAGGATAGATGCATACTTGTGTCGATGTGTTGGCCTTCCACACATTTTGTCGCAGGCGTTGCAAAACGTCCCGATAGTACCATAGATCAACAGTCTGTGCCTAGGCTACGAATTCTTCATGAAGTGATCCTTCAAATTCAAAGAAATGTATCAGGAATCCTTTCACATTTTTCCTGACCTGACCTGACCTGACGAGCTTTTTTTGGTCTTGGAGAAACTTTCCCGACCCACTGTGAAGATGGAACCATGGTCTCAACATCATACAGGAAGACCCAAGTCTCACCACCAATTATGATTCTCTTAAGGGCCGTATGGTTTTCATTTGCACGATCGAAAAGCTCTTCACAGATTGCGAGACGAAGGTCTTTCTGGTCTTGAGTCAAGAGCCGTGGGACGAACATGGCGGCAACACGATGCGTACCGAGAAGCTGTGTCAGGATTTCATGACATTATCCAACTAAAATGTTACATTCTTCTGCAATCTCTCGGGGAATCAGTCGTCGATTGGCACACACAGTCTCGTTGACGTTCCTTGTAGTGGACTGACAAGGCAGCCAGTCCACAGTGAAGTAGCCGAAAGGGCACGCGTCAACTCACGCCGACTGGCGCGAAGTCTGGAACAGGATTCGTAATGAATGTGATAAAGAAAAGAATGTAGCTACTAGAACACTTAACTTTTATATCGTCCTTTGGTATACAGCATTCTGGATGATACAAGTGAGACTATCTTGAGATACATGCAATGGTACAAATGGTTAATGGCGCCTCGCTAGGTCGTAGCCATTAACTTAGCTGAAGGCTATTCTAACTGTCTCTCGGCAAATGAGAGAAAGGCTTCGTCAGTGTAGTCGCTAGCAACGTCGTCCGTACAACTGGGTTGGTTCAAATGGCTCTGAGCACTATGGGACTCAACTGCCTTGGTTATCAGTCCCCTAGAACTTAGAACTACTTAAACCTAACTAACCTAAGGACATCACACACATCCATGCCCGAGGCAGGATTCGAACCTGCGACCGTAGCAGTCCCACGGTTCCGGACTGCGCGCCTAGAACCGCGAGACCACCGCGGCCGGCCGTACAACTGGGGCGAGTGCTAGTCCGTCTCTCTAGACCTGCCGTGTGGTGGCGCTCGGTTTGCGATCACACAGTGGCGACACGCGGCTCCGACATGTACTAATGGACCGCGGCCGATTTAAGCTACCACCTAGCAAGTGTGGTGTCTGGCGGTGACACCACATTCCTCACATGAGCATTGTCGATAGAAGTCGAACGGCGTCGTGAACGAGAATCATCTTTAACTTCCGTCGGCCATTTTTAAACCATGTGAACCATTCGTAAAAGCGAGTACGGCTTAAGCACTCACCGCCGTACGCTTACCGCATCATTCGGTGTGCCCCTGTAAAGGCTTTCTCGAGTTTCACTTAAAATTTAATGCAGACTCGTTGCTCGTTTAACTCTGCGTTCTCGAAGTTCGCAAACCGTGCGACACAATCCAATACACCACTCAACAATAACTAACAGACATACAACAATGAAACTGCCGGAGTCTCACATTAAACACGAGCGTGTGTAGGGATACGAACCGTATTTCGCTTCAGCACACCATTGGCGCGAAATTACGAATGTTTAGGAATTTCTCGACCAGACTTTGTATGTATTTGCTGCACCTGCTGTAGACAATAGTATCGTTCGCGAATAGCCTCACAGTATCTCCAACATTATCCACTAGGGTGTCAAAATAAACTTTAGCCCACAACACTTCCTAACTTTAGTTTTGTCGATTTGGTCCGTTTAGAACGACGTATTGAGATCTGTCTGCAAGGAAGTTTCTACCCAGTCACAAATCGGGTTCGATACTCGTTAAGCTCCGATTTCGTTCGCTAAACGACAGTGCGGCACTGCTCGAGTCGTGTTTTGGTACACCGGATAAGTCAAAGGCACTTAATTACGTGTTGAAGCGACAACCTTTCACTGCAGGTGTTAAGTCGATGCAGGCATTAGAATGCAAGGAACTTAAAACTTAAAGTATTTCTTGCAATTTTGTCATATGATGACATGGCTGGAGACCGTGGCTGTTATTCGAAGACAAATGTTGATGGTGTTGAGACAACAACCAGCCACAAATTTATTTTCAGTTCCTTTATTCGAAAGGTACCGTTACTGGTTTCGAATCGCTGCGATTAATCTTCACACGGTTTTCATGTTTCCATTAGAACATGTGGTGCGTTTTTGTTTTTTACAGATTAATTGTCTTAAAATATAAATAATACATAATTATAAGCACACCACACAGATGGTTGCGTTACACATTTGCATTGGATGTGACTTATGTGAAATGTCGGTTTCGAGTGTTAGTTTCAATTCTTTTCGTCCAACAGATGTGAATACATTCCCACTGCATTCTTACAGTTGCACACGTAAATTTTTCTCACTGAACACTTTAGATTTGTCACAGAATAGATTTCTAACATGCACCACATGTTTTGATGGATACAAAGTGCTTACAAACATATCGCTGTCAAAGATGCTATGATATATCGTAACATTATAAAGATGTCCCATGTTTGGAAATTAGATCATATATTGACTTATGCAACTGAAACACCTTTTACACTAGTACAGAGAGACATTGATTTTGTGAGTTTTAGAGCCAATACTGTTACATTAATTATAAAGATGTTGCATGTCAAAGATAGATTTTTTTTTGTGAGTACTGTATAGGCAAGACAGTACATTATTTATTTACATTTAGCATCATGAGAATTGTAGTAACACATAAATTTGCTACTTGATTTGCAGATAGGTGTAGGAATATTGTTTCCTTTGGAGAGTGGAAAATAATTTTTGGAAATTTTTCAGGAAAGGGGTGTTAGCTAAGTCGGTTTGTTCATTAAGGGTATAATCTGGGGTGCTGTTTGTGTGTGTGTGTGTGTGTGTGTGTGTGTGTGTGTGTGTGTCTATTTCTATTTCTTCAAATATATTCGTAGTGGCTCCTTTTTCTGCTAGATGTAAAATTTTTAAATTGTTATCAGTGTTTCTGACTGAATGGTTTTCTTCGGCAATATGGGCTGCAAATGCAGATTTGTTCAAGTTGTCAAGCCTTAAAGCATCATTCTGTTCTTTGTATCTAACTTCAAAACTTCTGCCTGTCTGTCCAATGTAGAATTTTGGGCATTTTTCGCAATTTCGTTTGTATATTCCTGATTTACCGAAGGGACTCCTGGAGGTATTTACATCATGGATTCCTTTTTGTTGTAATTTATTATTTGTGGAAAATCTGATTGTTATATTTTTCTTTTTAAATAAGTTTGCTATTTGGTATGATAGTGAGCCTATGTATGGGAGAGTAGCACATTTAGGCTTGGCTTCTGTGGCACATTGATTTGGCATGGAGTTCGTGTTGTGTGGATTGATGGGAAGTGGATCTGTGATTTTTGTTGTGGAGTTTTTCTGTTATTATGAGTTTATATCCATTATTACGAGCAACTGTTTTAATTATATTGGTTTCATTTTGTTGGTGTGTGTCACTCACATGAAACCGGTAACGGTACCTTTTGAATAAAGGAACTGAAAATAAATTTGTGGCTGGTTGCTGTCTCAACACCATCAACATTTGTCTTAAAGTACACTACTGCCCATTAAAATTGCTACACCACGAAGATGACATGCTACAGACGCGAAATTTAACCGACAGGAAGAAGATGCTGTGATATGCAAATGATTAGCTTTTCAGAGCATTCACACAAGGTTGGCGCCGGTGGCGACACCTACAACGTGCTGACATGAGGAAAGTTTCCAACCGATTTCGCATACACAAACAGCAGTTGACCGGCGTTGTCCGGTGAAACGTTGTTGTGATGCCTCGTGTAAGGAGGAGAAATGCGTACCATCACGTTTCCGACTTTGATAAAGGTCGGATTGTAGCCTATCGCGATTGCGGTTTATCGCATCGAGACATTGCTGCTCGCGTTGGTCGAGATCGAATGTCCGTTAGCAGAATATGGAATCGGTGGGTTCAGGAGGGTAATACGGAACGCCGTGCTGGATCCCAATGGCCTCGTATCACTATCAGTCGAGATGACAGGCATCTCATCCGCATGGCTGTAACGGATCGTGCAGCCAGGTCTCGATCCCTGAGTCAACAGATGGGGACGTTTGCAAGACATCAACCATCTGCACGAACAGTTCGACGACGTTTGCAGCAGCATGAACTATCAGCTCGGAGACCACGGCTGCGGTTACCCTTGACGCTGCATCACAGACAGGAGCGCCTGCGATGGTGTACTCGACGACGAACCTGGGTGCACAAATGGCAAAATGTCATTTTTTCGGATGAATCCAGATTCTGTTTACAGCATCATGATGGTCGCATCCGTGTTTGGTGACATCGCGGTGAAAGCGCATTGGAAGCGTGTATTCGTCACAGCCATACTGGCGTATCACCCGGCGTGGTGGTATGGGGTGCCATTGGTTACACGTCTCGGTCACCTTTTGTTCGCATTGACGACACTTTGAACAGTGGACGTTAAGATGTGTTACGACCCGTGGCTCTACCCTTCATTCGATCCCTGCGAAACTCTACGTTTCAGCAGGATAATGCACGACCGCACGTTCCAGGTCCTGTACGGGTCTTTCTGGATACAGAAAATGTTCGACTGTTGCCGTGGCCAGCACATTCTCCATATCTCTCGCCAATTGAAAACGTCTGGTCAATGGTGGCCGAGCAACTGGCTCGTCACAATACGCCAGTCAGTACTCTCGATGAACTGTGGTATCGTGTCGAAGCTGCACGGGCAGGTGTACCTGTACACACCATCCAAGCTCTGTTTGATTCAATGCTTAGGCGTATCAAGGCCGTTATTACGGCCAGAGATGGTTGTTGTGGGTACTGATTTCTCAGGATCTATGCACCCAAATTCGCATGGACGACACTCTGAACAGTGGACGTTAAGATGTGTTACGACCCGTGGCTCTACCCTTCATTCGATCCCTGCGAAACCCTGCATTTCAGCAGGATAATGCACGACTGCATGTTGCAGATCTTGTACGGGCCTTTCTGGATACAGAAAATGTTCGACTGCTGCCCTGGCCAGCACATTCTCCAGATCTCTCACCAACTGAAAACGTCTGCTCAATGGTGGCCGAGCAACTGGCTCGTCACTATACGCCAGTCACTACTCTCGATCAACTGTGGTATCGTGTTGAAGCTGCACGGACAGGTGTACCTGTACACGCCATCCAAGCTCTGTTTGACTCAATGGCCAGGCGTATCAAGGCCGTTATTACGGCCAGAGGTTGTTGTTCTGGGTACTGATTTCTCAGGATCTATGCACCGAAATTACTTGAAAATGTAATCACATGTCAGTTCTAGTATAATATATGTGTCCAATGAATACCCGTTTATCATCTGCATTTCTTCTTCGTGTAGCAATTTTAATGGCCAGTAGTGTAGTTCTGTCAACGAAGGAACCGTGGTTAATGTCTGCGACTTCTCCAGGGCGCGACGTTGGCAGTAGTCGCGTTGGTAGAGTGGACACTACGTCTGGAGGCCTTTTCCGGCTTCGCATTTGCGATGAGGCCAGCAGGTGTCGGTGACTGTTCGTACGGCAGCTGGCCCCGTGACGCAAGCCGTCACCGGGTTGGCGCGCCTTCACCCGCCGCTGCCGCGGCAGCCTTCAGTGCCACCTGGCGCCGCTTTCGCCTCGCCTGTGTCGCCACGTTTACGACCCAGTGTACTCCTCCTCTGACCTGGATGCATGTTTACGTCGTCGCAAACACCTACTGGATGCTCCTCCAGAGTTCGTGCTGTCCCCACAACTGTATACAGGGTGGTCCATTGATCGTGACCCGGCCAAATATCTCACGAAATAAGCATCAAACGAGAAAAGTACAAAGACGAAACTCGTCTAGCTTGAAGGGGTAGACCAGATGGCGCTATGGTTGGCCCGCTAGATGGCGCTGCCATAGGTCAAACGGATATCAACTGCGTTTTTTTAAATAGGAACCCCCAGTTTTTATTAGATATTCGTGTAGTACGTAAAGAAATATGAATGTTTTAGTTGGACCACTTTTTTCGCTTTGTGATAGATGGCGCTGTAATAGTCAGAAAAGTATAAGTACGTCGTATCACGTTACATTCCGCCAGTGCGGACGGTATCTGGTTCGTGATACATTACCCGTCTTAAAATGGACCGTTCACCAATCGCGGAAAAGTTCGATATCGTGTTGATTGTATGGCTATTGTGATCAAAATGCCCAACGGGCGTGTGCTATGTATGCTGCTCGGTATCCTGGACGACATCATCCAAGTGTCCGGACCGTTCACCGGATAGTTACGTTATTTAAGGAAAGAGGAAGTGTTCAGCCACGTGTGAAAAGTCAACCACGACCTGCAATAAAGTAGGTGTTTTAGCTGCTGTCGCGGCTAATCCGCACATCAGTAGCAGACAAATTGCGCGAGAATCGTGAATCTCAAAAACGTCGGTGTTGAGAATGCTACAACAACATCGATTGCACCCGTACCGTATTTCTATGCACCAGGAATTGCATGGCGACGACTTTGAACGTCGTGTACAGTTCTGCCACTGGGCACAAGAGAAATTACGGGACGATGATAGATTTTTTGCACGCGTTCTATTTAGCGACGAAGCGTCATTCACCAACAGTGGTAACGTAAACCGGTATAATATGCACTATTGGGCAACGGAAAATCCACGATGGCTGCGACAAGTGGAACATCAGCGACCTTGGCGGGTTAATGTATGGTGCGGCATTGTGGAAGGATAATTGGCCCCCATTTTATCGATGGCAATTTAAATGTTGTAATGTATGCTGATTTCCTACGTAATGTTCTACCGATGTTACTACATAATTCATGACGGGTGGATTGGTCGTCGAAGCAGCATACCATGGCCCGCACGTTCACGGGATCTGACGTCCCCGGATTTCTTTCTGTGGGGAAAGTTGAAGCATATTTGCCATCGTGATCCACCGACAACGCCTGACAATATGCGTCAGCGCATTGCCAATGCATGTGCGAACATTACGGAAGGCGGACTACTCGCTGTTGAGAGGAATGTCGTTACACGTGTTGCAAATGCATTGAGGTTGACGGACATCATTTTGAGCATTTATTGCATTAATGTCGTATTTACAGATAATCACGCGGTAACAACATGCGTTCTCAGAAATGTTAAGTTCACAAAGGTACATGTATCACATTGGAAGAACCGAAATAAAATGTTCAAACGTACCTACGATCTGTATTTTAATTTATAAACCTACCTGTTACCCACTGTTCGTCTAAAATTGCGGGCCATATGCTTGTGACTATTAGAGCGCCATCTATCACAAAGCGAAAAAAGTGGTCCAACTAAAACATTCATATTTATTTACGTATTACACGAATATGTAATAAAAATAGGGGTTCCTATTTTTAAAAAAACGCAGTTGATATCCGTTTGACCTATGGCAGCGCCATCTAGCGGGCCAACCATAGCGCCATCTGGTTTCCCCCTTCAAGCTAGACAAGTTTCGTTCTTTGTAGTTTTTTCGTTTGACTCTTATTTCGTGAGATGTTTGGCCCGGTCACGATGAATGGACCACCCTGTATAAGACACGCCCTGCTCTCTGCGGATCGTCCGGAAATGCCCGTGGTGACGTCACTACTGTCGAACAGTGGTTGATGATCGAATAAGGTGGAGTAAAAAGGTGCTAGTGGAGCTCTAATGCTGCTGATCTGATAACTATCTCTGTCACGAAGTTGCGGTCCTGAAAGCAACAAGCAAGCTGGTAACCTATCCAGACAAAGTAGGCACCCCCCGCGAAAGAACACACTGGTAACTTGCAGCGCTGAAGATTGTGTAAAACTATAGTTGAATTCTTTCATCTTGGCGGCTCGCGCATGCCCGCCCAGACGCGGGAGATTGCTGCGTTGGCAGTTGCACACGACGCACGCGCCAAGAGAAACAGCGCCATAGTATAGTATAGTTCGCAAGCTTACGTTTAGGGGGGAGCGCGCAGTTTATGAAGTAAAGCCACCACGGCCGCATTAACCCTTTCGCTGCTACAGAGACGTGCTCCCCGCATTCCGCGCTGTGCGCGATTTTGTCACTGCACTGCTCGCCTATGCTGACACATGGTGTTTCCGACTGCTTTGACACACTTATTATTCGATTCCACAAAAACTATTTGGCCCAAAAATTAGATTTTTACACATCTTCTTGACTGATACCTTCCCCCCACTTCCTTTGACTGACTGAAGTGCTTTAAAATAAAGCCAAACGCACCCGGTGTAAATAAAACTTTTATTACAGTCGCGAAAGACGGAATATTTCTCAATATGACATACGACGCCTATGTGGTACTTAAATTAAATGAGATATTATTATACAGTAAATTTTATATGAAATTTAGGTACCTTGTCCACATTTCATTCTCAACATTGTGGCAACTAAAATCGACCATACGGAAAGTATACGCTATGGACTTTTACCTCTGCAAACTCTTCAAAATTTCGTGCAATGGTTTACTACATTTAATGCTGCACAATAACTGGGTTGAACATCGAAACAAAATTAAGTCATTTATGGGGGGAAGGTATCAGTCAAGAAGATGTGTAAAAATCTAATTTTTGGGCCAAATAGTTTTTGTGAAATCGAATGATAAGTGTGTCAAAGCAGTGGGAACACCATGCGTCTGCACAGGCGAGCAGTGCAGTGATGACAAAATCGCCCACAGCGCGGAATGCGGGGAGCACGTGACTGCAGCATCGAAAGGGTTAATGAAGAGACAAAGCACTAGAAAGTTCAAAAAATTGCATTCAAACGAATAAAATTCATGAAGTAAGACACTTCGATATTGTTTTAAAAATTAAAAAAAAAATCAGCATCGCACAACGTTTGAACTCGACACCTATCGCTCACCAACCAAACGCCTTAACGGTTACGCTAGCGCATCTCGTCCTACAACGTGTCTCCATAAGGACTATAACAGGTCACGCAAAATTCTGACAAACACTGTTGGTATGCCTATGAATTACTCGCACTTCGTCGAAGTACAATAGGAAATAAACAATTACCGCTGTTCTTTATTGCGAAAAAGCGGTTCATGAAATTGATACAAACACCTTTCCTTGCTATCGCTTGAATTAAGAGTCTTATTGCTTGTTTGGTTTAATTAATTAATAGAAAATAAAGCAATTGGTATAAAGAAGGGTTTTTCCAAACTTTCAAAAAACAAAGTCTGCTATCAAGACATTGCTTTTGTTCTATTACTTTATTTATGACTGAACGTTTCTAAAACTGAAGACACTCGTCCGTGCTCTGCTCTGCAGTCGAGATCTGCCAACGCCGTTCTCTGTTCATTGGCTGACTGTATTTTTTGACGTCAGATGCGCAGAACGAACCTAAACTCGGCCGCCAACATAAATGACGCGCACTTTAGTATCAAGCGGTATTGTAACCTTCAATTGCTGATGTACGTCATGGCACTCAAGTGGTGTGTGTATTGCAGTCGCTAGTACGGAATCACCGCAGACAGACTGATAGACGTGGAAATGGAAATGAAATCAGCGTACCGCATCGTTGGTCGGGAGGTCCCAATTCGGGGAAGTTCGGCTGCCAAGTGCAAGTCTTATTGCCACATCGGGCGACTCGCGCGCCGGTGATGACGATGGAATGATGATGACGACAACACAACACCCAGTCCCTGAGCGGAGAAAAATCTCCGGCCCAGCCGGGAATCGAACCCGGGCCCTTAGGATTGACAGTCTGCCGCGCTGACCACTCAGCTACCGGGGGCGGACAGAGGGCAGTAAATCTCGTGACTGTTCGCGACAGTTGAATATCTGTAAATGGTGACCGCGGGGGAAAGTTTTCAACAGAAACTTATCCCTGTAAAATTGATTATATGCTGCAGACTACTGTAGTTAAAACGGACGGCGACTCCGTGTTTATGAGCTGGGGTATGAAGTGCTACTGCTTTGGATCTGATTACTTTGTAACAAGTCGTATCTGGTGTGGTCATTCAAATTTCTAGTTTTACTGCGTGTTAACATCCACAGCCCTGCAGCGCCCGCCGTATTTCAGACACGGCGAGTGGAGGCGGGCGTCCCTGCGGTAATGGCGACTGCGCCCCTACCACCACTTTACAACTCTCGTGAGTCACCGCTGTTGTGCAGACACAAATTGCGCCTGGCGCCTCCAGTAATGAGATTATTCCCTCCACATCCTCCCTGCGCTTCTGCATCTACATCAACAGTTCTTCTATCCCTGTGTGGTGTCTGGCCGAGGGTACTTCGTGCCAGTAATACCAGCTCCCTTTTCTATTCCATTGTCGGATGCAGCGAGGGAAAAGCGAATGTGTATCCTTCTCTTATGTTATTCCCATGGTCTAAAGTGAAGTTCTTTTTACCTTCCTTTTTTTTTCAGCCCAAAAGCGTTGCATTATCTCTCTGGCCACCTGCCTCCTCTCCTCAGTTCAGCAGCTGCTCTGTTTCTGCTCACTGTGTTACGCCCTTACAATTGTTAATCAGTTACAAGTAGAGATGCTTTTGTGGTCCAGCAGGTGATGTATACTAAGAGGTAACATTAAAATAAGACATCTGTATCTGCAATGTTCCTGAGATAATGGGTCAAATATTTTTAAAAAAAGTCATTTCTGGGAAATCAAGTTTAAACATTTTATTTGATATTAACTCACATGTGGAGCCATGCCAGATCCCAGAAACAGCCAGGGCCATATTCAGCATTACCTGGACCATGTACTTGATCATCTTGCAAACCTAGAAGCTTCCTAATTTTCCTGTGGCCGCGCGGGATTAGCCGAGCGGTCTTGGGGCGCTTCAGTCATGGACTGTGCGGCTGGTCCCGCCGGAGGTTCGAGTCCTCCCTCGGGCATGGGTGTGTGTGTTTGTCCTTAGGATAATTTAGGTTAAGTAGTGTGTAAGTCCCATATGATTTCACACACATTTGAGCATTTTTTTTTTTTTATTTTCCTGCCTCTTGCTTCTTTAGTCATTTCCTCAGCTGCAAGCTGCGCATCCGTGATCCTGAGTCCATCCATTCGCTGGAAGGTTTGCAGTGTGTTGGCTCCTGGAGCTTTACCAAGTTGCTCTAGTACCCTAATTCTTCCCTTATTGCCATCATTAAACGTTGTCATAGTATCAAAAACACGCAAGCATAGATTTTTCCATGCCTACAAAGACTTTTTTGGTGTGCAGGTCCAAATGATATTATTGAAAGACTCATTCGGGTTTTGCGTTCGACCATGGAGACCTTCGAAAAGAATATCAGGATGAGCTAACTCTATATATATTTGTTTATTACCTCCATCACTTTGTCAATAAATAAATTCTCATGGTTTCCAAGATTCCTCCTCAAAGCACTAGTAGGTATGTCCTTTTCATGTGTCTGTGAAACATTTACTGCAGGATCAGCACTGGTTTCAGATCCAGCCGTATGCTGATTTCCATGGAAACGTCGCTTCTTAAAGGAACTCTTTCTTTTCGTCATGTTGAAAAGAGGTATAAGAACGTGTAATAGTACACCAAACCACAATGTTTACAGTTCAACTCCTATAAAACATTACACGCTCAAAGTAAATTCACAAAAATGCATGTGCCGTACTGCCATTTCTGTTTACACAGTACATCCAACGTCGTAATATGAATTCAAGGAATAAATAGTTGAAAACCACAGCCTTGTAGATTGAATAGTTCCAGAGATAGCAAGTCAGTGCAGAAAAACCGGATTTTTTTACATTTGCACTATTAACTTTTAAAATGATAAAAAGTACACTTCCAACTGTAATTAATCGACAAATGACGCATCAAATTATTCAGGAGAGATCAAATATTATTAAGAGATAATAATCAGAAAATGTCACTTTTTGACCAGTTTCACCATACATGATCCCCTTAACCCATTAAGTACCAGTGTCCTATTTTGAGGACAGAGCACATATTTATTTATAAATACACAATAAATTATTAATTTGCAACTATTACTGGCCTACGTCATTTGTTGATGCTTTTTATAACAATATTTGCTTACAGGAAATTAAAAGCAATAACTTATTATTGAATACTAAGGCACACTTTTCGTTATTACAGGTACTTACTTTATCGACAGTTTAGTAATATTTGAAATATGTGGCAAAGATCTTTTTTTGATTATTTATAGTCAACAATGTGTCTTTTAAACTACTTGCATTGTTAGTTCAACTGGAGTTATATTCATTGTTTTCCATTGTTATAAAATTTGGTGTACTCGACGTAGTACACTGGGACTTGGTGTTATCATTTCAGTTATTTGTATTGCTGCAGGTTCAAATATGAATCTCTGCTACTGGTGATGTATTTTCTTTTTAGAACGTGGTAATTTTACCCGAGAATCATTGTGTGTACTTTGACAATTTCTTCACTAGTAGAGATCTTCTGATTCATCTGAGAAATTTGGGTTTTCGAGCAACTGGGACTGTCAGAGAGGATCAAGTTGGTGACTGTCCACTACTGAGCAGCAGCGAACTGAAAAAGACAGTTCGAGGAAACTATGACTACCGGTTCGACAGGAATGGTGAAGTCTTATTTGTTCGATGGCACGACAACAGATGCGTTACAATTGGTACAAATTTTGAGAAAGTTGAACCTTTGGGAGCAACTACGCGGTACAGTAGACAAGTAAGTAAGAAGACAAGTGCAACAACCTGCCGTTTTGAAGTCGTATAACGCGTACATGGGAGGTGTTGACCACCATGACTGGTTAGTTGGAAAATATGCGAGGGTAATTTGAGGGAATAAATGGTACTGGGTCCTATTTACACGTATGCTGGAAATGGCCCTTGTAAATGCCCGGCTGTTCTACAGATTAGTACATGAGAAAAATGCACTGGATTTACTGGATGTCAGACGTACTGTTACAGTGACAAACCCGAAATTGGACACGGGAAGACCGAATATTGGACGTCAAATGGAATACCCATCAAGACAGTTGAGAGTGATACCAGACATCAGGTTTGATGGAATTGGTCATGTTGTTGTTGTTGTGGTCTTCAGTCCTGAGACTGGTTTGATGCAGCTCTCCATGCTACTCTATCCTGTGCAAGCTCCTTCATCTCCCAGTACCTACTGCAACCTACATCCGTCTGAATCTGCTTAGTGTATTCATCTCTTGGTCTCCCTCTACGATTTTTACCCTCCACGCTGCCCTCCAATACTGAATTGGTGACCCCTTGATGCCTCAGAACATGTCCTACCAACCGATCCCTTCTTCTTGTCAAGTTGTGCCACAAACTCCTTTTCTCCCCAATTCTATTCAATACTTCCTCATTAGTTATGTGATCTACCCATCTAATCTTCAGCATTCTTCTGTAGCACTGCTTTTCGAAAGCTTCTATTCTCTTCTTGTCCAAACTATTTATCGTCCATATTTCACTTCCATACATGGCTACACTCCATACAAATACTTTCAGAAACGACTTCCTGTCACTTAAATCTATACTCGATGTTAACAAATTTCTCTTCTTCAGAAACGATTTCCTTGCCATTGCCAGTCTACATTTTATATCCTCTCTACTTCGACCATCATCAGTTATTTTACTCCCTAAATAGCAAAACTCCTTTGCTACTTTAAGTGTCTCATTTCCTAATCTAATTCTCTCAGCATCACCCGATTTAATTTGACTGCATTCCATTATCCTAGTTTTGCTTTTGTTAATGTTCATCTTATATCCTCCTTTCAAGACACTGTCCATTCCGTTCAACTACTCTTCCAAGTCCTTTGCTGTCTCTGACAGAATTACAATGTCATCGGCGAACCTCAAAGTTTTTACTTCTTCTCCATGGTCATTGATTGACAAAAGAAGCACGCAAAGAAGATGTGTAAGAGCTAAATGCAACGGGAAACTAACGACATATTGTGTTAAATGCCGTGTAACACTGTGTGAAGTGTTTTGTACCATTTCACAAGAAACAAATAATTAGGACTTGAATACAGTTTAGTATGCTATACGATACTGTTAGATCCCAGCATCCTAATTTGAGGACAGCCATTATATCAGCATGTATAAATACTCTTTGGCTATTTTTGTACTTATTGTGGTTCATACACTATGTACATTATAATTAAGGAATAAAAAATTCGATTTTTAAAAAAAAATTAATTTGGGGCTTAATGGGTTAACATATGTGACACAATGTAAGTGGCATTTGCCACGCACTTTACTGGTTTGCAGTGAGTGAGTGTTGACGCAGGTTTAGAATACGGCGTCGGTCTTTCGCGCAGCAGAATGCAAGTCCCCCAGTTGCTCTGGAAGCACACCCCTAGGCGCAGGGCGGCAGAGTAGCAGTTTGGTGGAAGGGGCGCGGGCGACCGCTCCTTTGACTGCCGAGGACGTCCGAGCAGTGACCGGCAGGTGGTGCGTCATTAGCGCTGCCTGCAGGCGGAGAGCAACGCACGGGAGAGTCCTTGGAGGCGAGTCGCCTGCCGGAGCAACGACCTGCAACTCACTCAGCAGAGTGCGGGCGCCTACCGCCTGCTAGGGGGGAAGTTGAGGCCGCGTGCTCGCACGTGTGTTGTGCAGGTCAGACATCTCGTCCTGCTGCAGTGGTTCAGTCGCAGAGGATGCACAGCCTAGGTCCACCACCCCCTCATTTACAGGGTGGCGCACGAAATGTGTTTGAATATAAACTTTATTGTCAATTCAGTCTGAAAGGAACATATACTACAATGAAGAGCCGTCCATAGAGATTTGTTCTAACTCAGCACATGCTCAATATGTCCACCATTTCGTTTCCTAACTTCCTTCAAACGAACACTGAAGTTAGTGGTTACCCTACGGCACATGTCTTCCGTAATTTCACTGCAAGCTTGAAGAATAAGTCTTCTGACCTCCATTAAATCACGTGGACGTTTCGGGAACATTTTTTCCTTCGCTACCCCCAAAGAAAAAAGTCACATGGATTGAGGTCTGGACTATTGGGGGGCCAATTTCGTCCGTCATTGAAGCGACCTGGAACCCTGAATGAAATGATCCGCATGTCGAAATGCTCGTGTAAAAACTCCAACACAGTGTTTGCAGTATGTGGCCTTGCTCCATCTTGCATGAACCACTGCGTGTTGAAGGGCAAGGCAGTAGCGAGAAGCTGTGGAATGAAGCTATTGCGAAGCATGCTCAAATAGCGCTCGCTCTTCACAGTTTCTTCAAAGACAAGGTTTTCAGTGGCCCAAAAGCGTACATTTTGTTTTTTAACTACACCGTCTAAATGAAAATGCGCCTCGTCTGAAAACCAAACGTTGTTGAGAGTTTCTTCTCTATCCTCCGCCCACTGAGCAAGCAGTAGTCTCTGCTGCTAGTGTTCTTCGGTGAGCTTCTGTGCACAGGTCATCTTGTATGGGTACATATGGAGGTCACTTTTAAGAATGCGTTGAACGGAGCGTCTGGATATTCCCAGTTACATTGCTGTCTTTCTGCACGATTTCCCGGGACTTCTCTGTACAGCAACTCGTACCGCTTCAGTATTCTCCGGCGAACAAACAGGCTTAGGCCGAGGTCGCTTCGCTTCCAATACTGTTCTTTCCTGTACAAATTTATCGTATAACCTGTGGATGGTCTGCCGGCCGAAGTGGCCGTGCGGTTAAAGGCACTGCAGTCTGGAACCGCAGGACCGCTACGGTCGCAGGTTCGAATCCTGCCTCGGGCATGGATGTTTGTGATGTCCTTAGGTTAGTTAGGTTTAACTAGTTCTAAGTTCTAGGGGACTAATGACCTCAGAAGTTGAGTCCCATAGTGCTCAGAGCCATTTGAACCATTTTTTTGTGGATGGTCTTCTTGCAAGGGACCCATTCGTGTGTTAAACTGTTGTCGAAAACGCCTCTGAGTCACAACAGGGCTTTTCGTTTCATGAAAAAGTAACACAATTTCGGATCGTTGCTGTGTCGTCAGTCTTCTATTGTCAGCCATTGCAGCTTACTAGTCTCCTAGCGGCAGTATCGTGAATTACACGTCATTTCGTAACTCATTTGTTTTTCCAAGCTCTGCTGGTACTGCTGTAGAGATCCCAGCGGGATATCTAATGTGAGTCGTAAATTGTGAAAGAAACAATTGGTAACACATTTCATGCGCCACCCTGGAGATTAATACTGACTCTAGCAAGCCACTGCATAACGTATGAGGCGCGTTTTTTTAACTAATACCGTTTTGAAATTTAAAAAAAGACGTGCTAAGATATCTCAATAATTTTATTTTTACGTGAAAGCTTGTACGTTAATCTACTTTTCTACACAATTTCCGTCGATATTGAGACGCTTGTCATAACGTTGTACCAGTTTTTGAACACCCTCCTCATAGAAGTCTTCCGCCTGACTTTTTAACCACTGCATCACCACTGTTTTTACTTCGTCATCGTCTTGAAGACGCTGACCGCCCAGGTATTTCTTCGAGTGCAGGAACAGATGGTAGTCACTGGGCGCAAGATCGGGGCTGTACGGAGGATGATCTGGAGTTTCACATCGAAAAGATGTGATAAGATATTTGGTCTGATTCGCCACATGCGGACGGGAATTGTCTTGCAGCAAAACGATGCCCTTGCTCAACTTCCATGGACTGTTGCTTTGATTCTGGCGTGACGTAGGCCACCCATGTTTCATCGCCCATAACAGTTTGGCTTCAGATACCACCACTGTCGTTGTGGTACCGCTCAAGGAAAGTCAACGCACTGTCTAATCGTTTGGTTTTGTGCACATCCGCCAACATTTTCGGTACCCAACGTGCGCACAATTTTCGGTAATTCAAGTGCTCGGTCACGGTGCCATACAAAATACTACGAGAAACATTGGGAAAGTCATCCTGCAAGGAAGAAATCGTAAAGCGTCTGTTTTCTTTCACCTTACTGTCCACTTTCAGCACCAAACTTTCATTAACGACCGAAGGACGCCCACTCCGTTGTTCATCGTGAACATTTGTGCGGCCATCTTTAAATGCTCTCTCCCGCTTTCTTACCATTCCATCACTCATAATGTTTTCTCCGTAAACTGTACAGATCTCACGATGAATATCGATCGCTTTTAGGTCTTTAGCACTAAGAAATCTTATAACAGCCCGTACTTCACAGTCGGCGGGACTCACTACTATCGGAGGCATCTTAAACACTCAGTACACAATGTAAACAAGGAAGAATCAGACTGTAATGGCGTCAGAGCGTATATTAAGGTACAGGCTTTCATGCAAAAATAAAATTATTGAGATATCTTAGCATGTCTTTCTTTAATTTCAAAACGGTACTTACTTAAAAAAACACGCCTCGTGTCATTTCCTGACGCACATTCCCTCAGAACTATTGATATCCTTGGGAGAGGCAGCCGTGACAAGACTATTCCACCTAGTGCGCAAGATGTAAGACACGAAATACCCTCCGACTTCGAGAACAATGTAAGGATTCCATTTCCCAAGGAAGCAACTGTTGATAGGTATGAACATTATCGAAGTACCAGTTTAATAAGTCGTGGTTCGAAAATACTGACACGAATCATTTATAGAAGAATGGAAACAAAATAGTAGAACCCGACCTCGAGGAAGAACAGTTTGGCTTCCGCAAGAATGTAGGAACAAGCCAGACAAAACTGTTGCTACGACGTACCTTAGAAGATAGGTTAAATGGTGCAAATGGCTCTGAGCTCTATGGGACTTAACATCTGAGGTCATAAGTCCCCTAGAACTTAGAACTACTTAAACCTAACCAACCTAAGGACATCACACACATCCATGCCCGAGGCAGGACTCGAACCTGCGACCGTAGCAGCAGCGCGGTTCCGGACTGAAACGCCTAGAACCGCTCAAGATAAGTTAAAGAAAAGCCTACCCGCTTTAATAGCATTTGCACACTGAAGAGACAAGTTTTGAGAATGTTGACGGGAAAACGCCTTTTGAAATACTCAAGGTATCAGGAGTAAATTATATGGAGCGAGACGGCTTTTTTACAAGTTGTATAGAAACCAGACTGCAGTAATAAGAATCGCGACGAAAGGGAAGCCAAAGGAAAATTAGGAATGTTTTGTGTGTGCCAAATCTTATGGGACTTAACTGTTAAGGTCATCAGTCCCTAAGCTTACACAGAACTTAACCTAAATTATCCTAAGGACAAACACACACACCCATGCCCGAGGGAGGACTCGAACCTCCGCCGGGACCAGCCGCACAGTCCATGACTGAATCGCCTTAGTTCAAAAATGGTTCAAATGGCTCTGAGCACTATGGGACTTAACATCTGTGGTCATCAGTCCCCTAGAACTTAGAACTACTTAAACCTAACTAACCTAAGGACATCACACACATCCATGCCCGAGGCAGGATTCGAACCCGCGACCGTAGCTGTCGCGCGGTTCCAGACTGTAGCGCTTAGAACCGCTCGGCCACCTCGGCCGGCGAATCGCCTTAGTCCGCTCGGCAGGAAAATTAGGAGAAGCAATGAAAGTTCACGAAGGAGATATAAAGACTTCGAACTCTGCCGATGAGATTGTGATTATACCAGAGACAGCAAAAGACGGAAGAGCAGTTCAACGGAGTGGACAGTGTCTCGGAACAAAACAACACAAACAACATTTGCTTTAGGCGACTCATGTTCGATTACGTGATCTGGTTTCTGCTCACTCTATAGGCAAACATTATGTCGATTCGCTTTACCGCAGTTATGGAAGGTGGTTTCGTCAGTGAACATCATTTTATTAAGAAAGTCTTCTTCAATCTGCATTTTGTCAAACATTTCTACACATAACTCTGTTCGTTTTTCTTTGTTACTTTATCTTAAAGCTTGCAAGAGTTCCAGTGTGTAGGGCTTGAATGATATGCGTTTCCGTAATGTCTTCCACACCGTAACTCTAGGCTTATTCAGCTCTAAGCTGGCACCTCTCGTTGATTTACCCGGACTACGAATGTGAGACTGCCGAACTCGCTCAATTGCTGACCGACTCTTAACTCGGCATCCTATTTGATACACAGCCAGTTACGATGAATCGACTGTACCAGTTAATAACAGTTTGTCTTTGAGCTGGTGGCTTGGAATATTTATTCCTGAATCGTCTCTGAACTGCAGTAGCGGATGTGGATTCACGAAGCCATAGACAACAATGCCCAAGCTCTCCACTTTTATACGACTCGACGATGATTGTTGGAATAACTCATTCGAGCATACCGCCTAAAGGGAACTTCGAGAGCTGATAGTATGTAATGTTGTTGCTTTAATTTGCTATGAAAGCGGTGCTGATAGACAATAAAAGCGGGTTAAAAGCTGTGAGCTGTCTGGGGAAGTTAACCTTGCATTACTGCGCAACTGTTTCACCAGGTATCCTGTCTAGCTTACCAAATTCCCAACCAGACTAACATTAAGTATTATCTTTTAGTACTCATCTTACGATAACCGGTGATATATATATAAAAAGACAATTTAAATAAAAAGAAATAAATCAGTTTATATTTGGACATTTATTTTAAAATTGATCATTGTTCCGTTATAATTTCAGCATATCAAACTTGATTCATAACTAAACTGGTGCCTTATTTAGGATTGTGAAAATGTGAGTTTGTAATCTTACGGAACACATCAAATAGAGAGGATTGGGAGACTGCATACAACACTGCATTCATAAAATAACACACGAAGAACGTTGAAACATATGCAAGAGGAAATTAACCACAACCAACCGATTCAATTTTCACCCAAATAAGTTACGTTGGTAGCGCAATCCTGTCCGTCATGTAATTACCACACACTTGTATACTAAATTCATACTAACTCTCTGTGAAATCTTCCCGAAAAGAATAGCTGAGGGCTACTTTTATGATTACACAACATGTTTCACGTGTTCAACTTGGTTTACACAAAGAGTGTAACTCCACAATAATTTTGATAATTAAAATAAATTACATCGAAAAGCAATTTACAAAAGAAAAACCTCGAACTGGTTACTATCGTCTTACTATTAACCTGTTGGGTCAAACAATTGTATAATCACGTGGTACTGGTCTCACAAAGTACACCCCACGTGGGTTGAACATAAAGAAAAGTTGCTATATTGAAAAATATTGTCAAGACGAGACGTTATAATCTCACGCACATTCGCATTTAAGATTGATGTTCTTAGTTAGAGTTACGGATCAACACGTGGTTCCACTTGACTCATAAAGTAGTGACAAAGCAACTACCGGAATATATTCTGAACTTCACACTCGAATTACACTGCGTTGCAATTTAAGATAACATTAGATATTTTAGAGCTAAACCTGAAATAAAGGTGATTAAATTTTCAGTTAGGCTGAACTTAAGAAATCCATTGTCCTACAGACTTAGCAGACACGCGCTTAGCCGGAGATCTTACCACTTCAGACGCTCGCCGCGGACAGACTGCCCTGGTCCCTTCCTGAGGGTGCTTCCCAGATACAAACGGAAGTGACCAGAGAGGCAGCTATCTATATCAACATGTCAAGGGACGGACAGGACCATACTAAGAATAGAAACCTCTTTGCTTCTAGAAAGCGTAGCTACCTGTTCCGACGTTGGTCCTACTGTTCTCTAGCAGACAGGCTTTTCTGCTACCATCAAGCATGCAACTAGAAATACATTTGCTCATTCATCCTCTCACACAGAAGGGAAGGGGGATGACAGTATCTTATCATATACACTATATAAAAGAAAGCGGATGTAGGTTCCGTATGAGACTGTGTGACATGAATTACATATAAACTGTGTTTTAAAGTGTAGTGGTGTGACAGAACGTTCTTGATTATGTGTAAAAGTAACACGTTCCACTACTCAGTCTCCTCCCAGATAGAGTCAGAAACACCACAGTAAATTTAGAAGAGGAATTTATGCCGTAAATGACAACAGATTTCAGAAATTGACATGAAAGGAATCCAACAGAGACCTTTCAAGTATTAGACGAGAATAAAACTTGAAGACATACTCCATTCACTGCTGTATTAAACATTTCTGTAAGTTACTTACCCTTTTCACAATTGAAGGTTACTTTGTAACCGTGCGAGATGTCAAGGAACACAGAACGTAAACGCTGTTCTCTACGGCACTCGTAAACAAACAGGGAGAGCTGAGTTTCGCAAGATCTCTGTTTACGGAATTCATCTCTGCTCTTCTGTCGAACATGTGAAAGCATTTTGTTGCGCACAACACATACTTCAATAGCTGAGAAGCGAAAAGATTCACTGATTGCCTGATGCTCAAAACGCATGTCAGATTATTCTGTCCGTAACAGTATGAATGCAGACTCGTTTCTATAGAAGATTAGACTACTCCTCCCGCAGACCTGGTGTGTTTCCGTGTTGCGTCTCTGTATCTACGAGGCCAGTTCAATAAGTAATCCAACACATTTTTTTTTCTGAAACAGGGGTTGTTTTATTCAGCATTGAAATACACCAGGTTATTCCCCAATCTTTTAGCTACACAACACTATTTTTCAACGTAATCTCCATTCAATGCTACGGCCTTACGCCACCTTGAAATGAGGGCGTGTATGCCTGCACGGTACCATTCCACTGGTCGATGTCGGAGCCAACGTCGTACTGCATCAATAACTTCTTCATCATCCGCGTAGTGCCTCCCACGGATTGCGTCCTTCATTGGGCCAAACATATGGAAATCCGACGGTGCGAGATCGGGGCTGTAGGGTGCATGAGGAAGAACAGTCCACTGAAGTTTTGTGAGCTCCTCTCGGGTGCGAAGACTTGTGTGAGGTCTTGCGTTATCATGAAGAAGGAGAAGTTCGTTCAGATTTTTGTGCCTACGAACACGCTGAAGTCGTTTCTTCAATTTCTGAAGAGTAGCACAATACACTTCAGAGTTGATCGTTTGACCTTGGGGAAGGACATCGAACAGAATAACCCCTTCAGCGTCCCAGAAGACTGTTATCATGACTTTACCGGCTGAGGGTATGGCTTTAAACTTTTTCTCGGTAGGGGAGTGGGTGTGGCGCCACTCCATTGATTGCCGTTTTGTTTCAGGTTCGAAGTGATGAACCCATGTTTCATCGCCTGTAACAATCTTTGACAAGAAATTGTCACCCTCAGCCACATGACGAGCAAGCAATTCCGCACAGATGGTTCTCATTTGCTCTTTACGGTGTTCGGTTAGACAACGAGGGACCCAGCGGAAACAAACCTTTGAATATCCCAACTGGTGAACAATTGTGACAGCACTGCCAACAGAGATGTCAAGTTGAGCACTGAGTTGTTTGATGGTGATCCGTCGATCATCTCGAACGAGTGTGTTCGCACACTCCGCCATTGCAGGAGTCACAGCTGTGCACGGCCGGCCCGCACGCGGGAGATCAGTCAGTCTTGCTTGACCTTGCGGCGATGATGACACACGCTTTGCCCAACGACTCACCGTGCTTTTGTCCACTGCCAGATCACCGTAGACATTCTGCAAGCGCCTATGAATATCTGAGATGCCCTGGTTTTCCGCCAAAAGAAACTCGATCACTGCCCGTTGTTTGCAACGCACATCCGTTACAGACGGCATTTTAACAGCTCCGTACAGCGCTGCCACCTGTCGGAAGTCAATGAAACTATACGAGACGAAGCGGGAATGTTTGAAAATATTCCACAAGAAATTTCCGGTTTTTTCAACCAAAATTTGGCCGAGAAAAAAAAAATGTGTTGCATTACTTATTGAACTGCCCTCGTACATCAAATTCTTGCGCCTCGTTTGAAACCTGGAACATAGCGACACCAGCGAAGGTGTGTAAAGCAAACATCCGCACATTTTCGCTAACTCCCGTGCAGATTAACTGACCCCTGGCCACGTGTCAGCGCCGGGAAAGAAATGATGTCGCGTATGACTAAAGAGCGCTTCATTTCTGCAGATTACTACCCGCTGCGCGCCGCCCCGGGGCAGTAATGACCCTCACTTTATCGCGTAAATCTGGCTCCATTATTCACTCGGCGGCCGCTTTTATCTCGAAAGCCGGCGCCCTCGCCGCCCTCGGAATTAACGCTCGCAGGAGTGGGCTGGGCCGTGCCGGGCCCTTATTTAATAAAGTGGCTTTGCGTCACAGATTTATGCCGAGCGGCCACAATCAGTGCCGGCACGACACCGCCATGACAGGGGCGACGAGCGCGGTCCCTGGCGGTGAGTCCCCGTACTAGCGCCCCTCTCCCGCGACTGTGTCGTGCGTACGAGAACGCGCTGAAAAGTAATGCCTCCGAATTTATTTACGTGAAAACTCTTAAAGGTTTTTAAATAAAATAAACTTCAATTAGTTTTTACGTCTTTATTCTTCCTGTCTACATATATAGTTCCCAAAACCATGACCAGGGCAACGAACACATTTCTCCTAACGACAGACTAGTTTGTTGATACCGCGATATAGAATGAATGACTTAGTTGACGGAGCCAGCAAAGTTATCTCTTTCCACCCTTCCCTTGTCAGGGGCTTCCTTCCCCTCTAGTCCTCTCCACCCGTTTCCTAACTCTCGGTTCGAAACCTCATCCCTCTCCACTTTTTCCTCCATCCCTCCTCCAAACGTCAACCCACAAAACCCCATCCTATGCACTGCCTTTCACTGCTACGTTCCCATGATGTTCTGATTCCTGGCAGTCTACATCCTCACCTCTTCGCTCATATATATTTATATTCTAATCAATCAACACAGCGGTCTCTTCGCGTTACCCCATGCAACGGTCTATCTGTTTTTATATATTCATGTGCGACACTCATTTTTCATTAATATGTTTTTACATTTTAGTTAACCACCAAGTAAACTTTTATACTTTAACTTATCCAACTGACGGTATGTCCTTCTATTGTACAAAACGTTTATTTTTGTCCATCGCCATGTCCAGCTTTTATATTATGGTTTTAAAATTTTATCCTCATGTGGCCGAAAGATGCAGATTGTACCGCCTGGGCGTATGGACTGGAGAGTATGAAATAACAACAAAGAAAGAAAATTGACGTAGCCGTTGCCAATTAATCCTCTCCACACTCACATTGAACACTTCTGAACAATCTACAGCACCCGCAAACTCAGCGACAATAACCCTATAGTTTCCCCTCATCTTTATCATCCTTCTATGCTGCGGCGCCTTTACCATCACATCCTACCAACGCTCCATCTACACACCTTCCACATACTCTCTCAAAGAAACATGAACCATCTACCCCTCCCAGATCATCAACTCCGCCCTGACATTTTCCCAGTCTACGAGTCATAAGTCCTTCCCACCCATTTTACCTCAACGGCGCTACGTCTACCTCCTCCTCCCACATTTCTTTACCCCCTTTTTCTCTCGTCTGCCTTTCTTTCCCCACCTCCCTTTTCCCAACAGCTATTAGCTTCACGAATAGCCCCTCTACTTCACCCTTCTTCTGTCTGAACAGGCACTCTTAATCCCTCGCTACTACGCACCAGACCTCCATCCCTACACCAACAGGTTCCTGTCCTCCTCACTGGCCAACCTTTTCCCCTTCAACAACAGACCCCCACCCAAGGGGACGCTTTTAGTGCCAGAAAGTGCTTCTTTTAAATATCAGTGTTTCGGCATCACGTTTTAAATGTTTTTAAATGTACTCGTATTGCGCATTGTGTTTCGTTTTATCTTTTGTTACCACTGTATTTAACTACACATGTAAGAAGTCCAATTTCTCATATATATACAGGGTTATTACAAATGACTGAAGCGATTTCACAGCTCTTCAATAACTTTATTATTTGAGATATTTTCACAATGCTTTGCACACACATACAAAAACTCAAAAAGTTTTTTTAGGCATTCACAAATGTTCGATATGTGCCCCTTTAGTGATTCGGCAGACATCAAGCCGATAATCAAGTTCCTCCCACACTCGGCGCAGCATGTCCCCATCAATGAGTTCGAAAGCATCGTTGATGCGAGCTCGCAGTTCTGGCACGTTTATTGGTAGAGGAGGTTTAAACGCTGAATCTTTCACATAACCCCACAGAAAGAAATCGCATGGGGTTAAGTCGGGAGAGCGTGGAGGCCATGACATGAATTGCTGATCGTGATCTCCACCACGACCGATCCATCGGTTTTCCAATCTCCTGTTTAAGAAATGCCGAACATCATGATGGAAGTGCGGTGGAGCACCATCCTGTTGAAAGATGAAGTCGGCGCTGTCGGTCTCTAGTTCTGGCATGAGCCTATTTTCCAGCATGTCCGCGGGCTACGCGTGAAACTTGCACGCACGCGTTCAACCGTTTCTTCGCTCACTGCAGGCCGACCTGTTGATTTCCCCTTACAGAGGCATCCAGAAGCTTTAAACTGCGCATACCATCGCCGAATGGAGTTAGCAGTTGGTGGATCTTTGTTGAACTTCGTCCTGAAGTGTCGTTGCACTGTTATGACTGACTGATGTGAGTGCATTTCAAGCACGACATCCGCTTTCTCGGCTCCTGTCGCCATTTTGTCTCACTGCGCTCTCGAGCGGTCTGGCGGCAGAAACCGGAAGTGCGGCTTCAGCCGAACAAAACTTTATGAGTTTTTCTACGTATCTGTAGTGTGTCGTGACCATATGTCAATGAATGGAGCTACAGTGAATTTATGAAATCGCTTCAATCATTTGTAATAGCTATATATATATATATATATATATATATATATATATATATATAAACTTCCATTTCATTTTCACGTTTAAAATGTTTTAAATTCATTGTAATATCTCACGTTTCGGCTTCTTGATTTTTTATCTCATTACATTTCTTATTGTAAAAAAAAAAAAAAAAAAAAAGGCAGAGCCAGAACCTCACCTCTACTTGTAGCACCGCATCATCCCTGTCAAAGTGCAATGTGCAGTCCTCGAAGGTGCTCTTCAAGTAGTTATGGAAACAGATTGGGATGGGGCCAAGTCGGTACTGTATGGAGGATGATCGATGATACAGTGAACCCAAGGCGTCGGATAGCTGAAGGGGAGGCTGCTCCATTTGTGGGCGAACTCTTCGAATCCGTGCCTTCACTTCTTCTCGATTACAGCACGTTGTTGCTCACGCCTCATCGCAGTTGCGTTGCAGACCGCCACGTTACTCGCTACAATTCGGAGCCCTCTAGCGGCAGCCGGGTAGCAACTTGGCGTCAGCGAAGCGGTAAAGCTGACCTATTAATATGCGTGACGTCAACCGATATTGAGAACGGAATAAAAAATTCTGAGGCATTACTCCTCAGTATGCCTTCGTGCTGTTAGTTAACCCCAGGCGCGCATCGTAGTTAAGGTCTCGGAGAAGAAGCCGCCCCAAAATATTTATTTTAATATATATGTCAATAATGTATTACAGAATTTAAATTATCAGAAGCATTTTGAATGTTATACACACTGATTTAAAAAAACAACTTTTTTGGAAGTGTTAATATCGAACGACGCTTTAAATCAGACAGTAGGTAATATCCCTTTTTGCTTAAGAAACGATGAGAAAGAAATTTACAATATTTCGATTTCGTGCTGTCCTATCAACACAACTCTGTCTGATACCTGATACAGTTTAACTGTTTGACGGTAATTTCGTGAACATCTGCAGATTCGCCTCTATTGAGAAAGAATATGGTAGACAAAGCGAAATTCTTCTTTATTGTTAGTTACACAAATTGTCGTCAAATCCTCTTATCATTTTTTCCCATCGTCTAAACAATAACGGACGCTATTCAAATGGGCACTCAACAACATCGGTGAATCGTTGGTTTCATGCGCAAGCAGTTGCGCTTGAAATTAATAATAAATGAAAAGCACGAGTTTGCTTTTTGTTCTACAATGTTACTTTTATTGTGTTAACCGCTTTTCGGCTTACAAGGCCATCTTCAGGCATTTACTGAGTATTGTCACCAAAGAAGTTACAATCTGTGTGAACAACATTGGAAGAGATTCAAAATGGTTCAAATGGCTCTCAGCACTATGGGACTTGACTTCTAAGGTCATCAGCCCCTAGAACTTAGAACTACTTAAACCTAACTAACCTAAGGACATCACACACACCCATGCCCGAGGCAGGATTCGAACCTGCGACCGTAGCGGTCGCGCGGTTCCTGACTGTAGCGCCTAGAACCGGCCGGCATTTAGTTACATTATTGTTTATTTTGGTAGTACTGTCGTTTTACGTCGATGACGCATGCTTTGTTTATTTGTTGTTATACCTTTGCAATTTTCAAGCTGCTGGGCTAGCTTCGTTGCAACGTTCAGTGATCCGTTTCTTGTGGTCGGAAGGCGTGTCAGGGGCCGAAATTCATCGAAGACTTTCGGTACAGTACGGGAACAGTGTTTTGCCACAACGGAGTATCTACGAATGGATTGAAAAATTCCGAAACGGTCGCACAAGTGTTACGCACGACGAAGGAGCCGGACGACCGTTTACCGCCTTAAATGCAGAAACCATTGAGCGTTCACGTGAAATCATTCTCTTAGACAGACTATTGATGAAGTGGCACATCGTGTGCAAATTAGTCACGGTTCTGCCTACGAAATCATCCACAACAGACTTGGCTTTCATAAAGTTTGGCAAGATGGGTCCCAAAACAACTCACACAGTTGCATAAACAAACGCTCTTCGACATTTGCAAAAATAAATAAATAAATAAATAAATAATTGGATAGCTATGGTAAGGAAGGGGACAACTTCTTAGACAGGGTCATCACTGGTGGCGATACATGGATCCATCATTATGAGTCGGAGAGTAAACGGCAGAGTATGGATTGGAAAAATCCAAATTCGCCGTGCAAAAAAAAGTTAAAGACCCATACGTCCGCAGGATAACTGATGCTTAGTGTTTTTTGGGACGCACAGGGTCCAGTACTGGAACATTATGGGGAAAGGGGCACAGCAGTAAACAGTGTACGTTACAGTGAGATGCTTACTGCCAGGCTAAAGCCTGCAATTCGAAGCAGACGCCGAGGATTGCTGTCAGAAGGTGTTGTGTTGTTGCACGACAATGCCCGTCCTCATACTGCTGCCCACGCTGCCGAAACGCTCCAGATAGTCAAATTTGAAGTACTGGACCATCCTCCATACAGTCCCGATCTTGCCCCTTCTATCACTTGTTTGGTCCACTCAAACAGGCATTAAGGGGCCGTCAACTTGCCTCGGACAAAGCAGTGAAAGAAGCGGTGCATTCCTGGCTCCCAGCTCAACCGAGAACCTTCTTTTATGAGGGCACCAGGAAGCTTGTACAACGATAGACGGATACAAAAACAATTAAAATCGCTCAAAAGAGGAAAGGCCACTGGACCTGATGGGATACCAGTTCGATTTTTACACAGAGTACGAGAAGGAACTTGCCCCCTTCTTGCAGCGGTGTACCGTATATCTCTAGAAGAGCGTAGCGTTCCAAAAGATTGGAAAAGGGTACAGGTCATCCCCGTTTTCAAGAAGGGACGTCGAACAGATGTGCAGAACTATAGACCTATATCTATAACGTTGATCAGTTGTAGAATTTTAGACCACGTATTATGTACAAGTATAATGCCTTTTCTGGAGACTAGAAATCTACTCTGTAGGAATCAGCATGGGTTTCGAAAAAGACGGTCGTGTGAAACCCAGCTCGCGCTATTCGTCGACGAGACTCAGAGGGCCATAGACACGGGTTCACAGGTAGATGCCGTTTCTTGACTTCCGCAAGGCGTTTGATACAGTTCCGCACAGTCGTTTAATGAACAAAGTAAGAGCATATGGACTATCAGACCAATTGTGTGATTGGATTGAAGAGTTCCTAGATAACAGAACGCAGCATGTCATTCTCAATGGAGAGAAGTCTTCCGAAGTAAGAGTGATTTCAGGTGTGCCTCAGGGGAGTGTCATAGGACCGTAGCTATCCACAATATATATATATATATATATATATATATATATATACATATATATATATATAATTGATCTTGTAGATGACATCGGAAGTTGACTGAGGCTTTTTGCTTATGATGCTGTAGTATATCTAGATGTTGTAACAATGGAAAATTGTACTGAAATGCTGGAGGATCTGCAACGAATTTACGCATGGTGCAGGGAATGGCAATTGAATCTCAATGTAGACAAGTGTAATGTGATGCGAGTACATAGAAAGAAAGAGCCCTTATCATTTAGCTACAATATAGCAGGTCAACAACTGGAGGCAGTTAATTCCATAAATTATCTGGGAGTAGGCATTAGGTGTGATTTAAAATGGAATGCCCATATAAAATTAATCGTCGGTAAAGCAGATGCCAGACTGAGATTCATTGAAAGAATCCTAAGGAAATGCAGTCGGAAAACAAAGGAAGTAGGTTACAGTACTCTTGTTCGCCCACTGCTTGGATACTGCTCACCGGTGTGGGATCCGTACCAGATAGGGTTGGTAGAAGAGATAGAGAAGATCCAACGGAGAGAAGCGCGCTTCGTTACAGGATCATTTAGTAATCGCGAAAGCGTTACGGAGATGATACATAAAGTCCAGTGGAAGACTCTGCAGGAGAGACGCTCAGTGGCTCGGTACGGGCTTTTGTTGAAGTTGCGAGAACATACCTTCACCGAGGAGGCAATAGTATATTCCTCCCTCCTACGTATATCTCGCGAAGAGACCATGAGGATAAAATCAGAGAGATTAGAGCCCATACAGAGGCATACCAACAATCTTTCTTTCCACGAACAATACGAGACTGGAATAGAAGGGAGAACCGATAGAGGTACTCAAGGTACCCTCCGCCACACACCGTCAGGTGGTTTGCGGAGCATGGATGTAGATGTAGATGGACCATGTGCGTTGAAACGCTAGGAGACTATGTCGAAAAATGTTCTTGTAACTTTCCTATTTGATTACAATAAAATTTTATGACTACTTTGCGGATAGTAATTGAGTTACCCTCGTACAAACGTTTGGTACTATGTAGGAACAACGCAAACAACCATCATGTTTCTGCTGTACTATTTCTTCTAGTAATCAGTCACATATTCCGTTGCTACTCTCCAGCGTACGAACCGAGCTTCTGCCAACACTGGCCCTATGAACGCAACGTTAGCTCTGCACAAAAGGAGAACCATTTCTCGGACCGTGGTCACAAAAGGAAGCGAACAGGCGTTCGCAGCCCCCCTGCCTCCTTCTGTCTTTAAGTCTCCGGCCCGGACGCCATTACGGAACAGCAGAGTAGCCGGCAAGTGCGCCAAACTGCGCCCGATGATGTATAGTGGAAACACTCGAAGGAAATTAAAGCGTTATACATCTGTGAGCAGCCGGCGGTCCGGGCAGCGCTTGTAATAACTGCGCCTGCCGCTGCGGCGCTGCCGTCGCCTGGCCATTCGCGGCGCCTACTGCTTCCCCCTCCCCTCTCTCTCTCTCCCCCGCTCCCTTGCCCCTGTGTAATTTATTGGTGTGGGGTTGGTAGGGTGTGTGACGTCTGCTGCGGGCACACCCGGTGTTCAGTGTGCGCTCTGCTCTCTACACTAGCCATCACACTGCTTGAAATCGGTTATCCGCCTCTGCGAACACAGTCTTCGCGGCTCTAACACACTGCATTCTGCGGTTACGAGTTATGTTTTGCTGTCGACCTTTCCTCCTCATATTCCTCCCTGGTGCACCCATAACATTTATCACGCACCTGTTCTCCCACTACTTTTAACCGCGCTCGTCGCTCAAGTAATTTCGCGATAAAAGCAGCATGGAACGCATTTTCATTTCTCCGAACCTTCTTGTGTGACGTGGCAGATTGGGGTACTCTGAAGGAAGAAGAATTGCTATTCGCCCCTTGCTCCAGTCGTTACACACACTAATGGCAGTACATTTCGTATTAGTATCATCACATAGAACCCAGAATCAGTTACTAGTTACAGTGGTGGGTTGGCCACATTGACTGCACGTTTATTGAGGCAGCCTCAGCAAAGCTGGCGATCAGATTGGCTTTACGAAAGGTAAAGGCACCAGAGAGACAAATCTGACGCTGCACTTGATAATGGAAACAAGATTCCAGAAAAATCAAAGACACGTTCCTAGGGTTCATAGACCTAGATCAAGCGTTCGACAATCTAAAATGGAGCGAGGTGTTCGAAATTCTCTGGAAAATAGGTTTAAACTGTAGGGAAAGCCGAGGTGATATGCAATATGTACAATAACCAAGACGGAACGATAAAAGTCGAAGACAAAGAACGCAGTCCTTGGATTAAAAAGGGTGTAAGAGAGGGATGTAGTCTCATGCACCTACTATACATTTAAGAAGCAATGACGGAAATATAAGAGAGGGTCGGGGATGGGATTCAGATTCAAGATGAAAGGATATCAATGGTAAGCTTCGCTGATATCGTTGCTATGCTCAGTGAAAGTGAAGAAGAATTACAGGATATGCTGAATGACTGAACGCTCGAATTACCACACTATGGACTGAGAAGAAATTGAAGACGAAAGTAAGAGGAGTACCGGAAATGATTTAGCTAATTACCTAATACGCAAATGAGGGAGGCATGAAGCAGACAAAGTGAAGAACCCTGCTGCAATGCGAACTAATAACACATAGCGAATGAAGAAAGTTGAACATAAAATGCACACTGGCAAAGGTTGAGAGTGCATTCCTGGCCAAAAGAAGGTATTAGTATCAAATATTGGTCTTCAGTTGAGTGACCGAGCGGTTCTAAGCGCCACAGTCTGGAACCGCGCGATCGCTACGGTCGCAGGTTCTAATCCTGCCTCGGGCATGGATGTGTGTGATGTCCTTAGGTTAGTTAGGTTTAAGTAGTTCTAGGGGACCGATGACCACAGAAATTAAGTCCCATAGCGCTCAGAGCCATTTTTTTTTTCTTCAATTGAGGAAGAAATATATGAGAATGTAGGTTTGGAGTACAGCATTATATGATAGTCAATCATGGCCACTGGAAAAACTGGAAAAGAAAAACATCGAAACTTTCGAGCTATGGTGCAAGAGAAGGATGTTGAAAATTAGGTGGACTGGTAAGGTACAGAATGAGGATGTTCTCCGCAGAATTGCCGAGGAAAGGAATATAAAGAAAACACTAAGAAGAAGAATGGACAGGATGGTAAGATAGATGTTAAAACATGAAGGAATAACTCCCGTGGTACCAGAGGGAGCTGTAGAGGGTAAAAACTTCAGGGAAAGTTAGGATATAACCAACAAATAATTGAGATCTTAGCTGCAGGACTGAGATGAAAAGGTTGGCGCAGGATCGAAATTCATGGTGAACCTCAACGAATTAATCAAAAGACTCAGGAACTAAAAAACAATTTCCTCTCCGCTCACAATATTCTGTAAATGAGCAATGTACCAGGACTTAACAGATAACACAAATTTTAAATACGACGGGCGTTTGAATAGTCCGTGCAAAGTCCGAGAGATGGCACCACCGGCGCCTATCCAGGTCATGTTTAGTTAGTAGCATCTTTGGAAAGAACGCACGCCAAGTTTCAGCCATATTGGTCCATTTCTTTGTGTTTGGCATTCGTGTGAATCAAGGAAATCGAGTGATTGTCAAAAAATCGACGAAAAAGAATTTCGTGTGGTGATTAAACATTACTTCATGAAAGGCAAAACGCCTCAGGAGACTAAAGAGAAGCTCGATAAACATTACGGTGACTTTGCATCTTCGATTAGAACAGTTTATAAGTGGTCTCAAAATTTTTGGAGTGGCCATATGGGCACAAGTGATACTGAACGTTCTGTACGCCCTGTGGAGGTTACGACTCCAGAAATCATTGATAAAATCCATGATATGGTGATGGACGACAGAAGAGTTAAGGTGCGTGGGATTGTAGTGCTGTGGGCATCTCGAATGAACGGGTACATAATATTTTGCATAAATATTTGGACATGATAAAGCTATCCGCAAGATGGGATCCGCTATTGCTCACGATTGACCAATAACGGATTCGTGTGAAGTGTTGCAAGGATGGTTTGCAATTGTTCAGGAAGAATCCGCAGGACTTTAAGCGTCGTTTCGTCACTGTGGATGAAACATGGATACATTACTATACTCCTGAGGCCAAACAACAATCTAAACAATGGGTTACCAAGGGAGAATCTGTACCAAAAAAGGCGAAGACCATTCCTTCGGCCGGAAAGGTTACGGCGACTGTCTTTTGGGATTCGCAAGGGATAATCCTCGTAGACTACCTGGAAAACGGTAAAACTATTACAGGTGCATATTATTCATCGTTATTTGAACGTTTGAAAACCGAGCTGCAAGAAAAACACCGGCGATTGGACCACAAGAAGGTCCTTTTCCATCACGACAATGCACTAGCACACACCTCTGCAGTTGTGGTCGCAAAATTAATAGAAATAGGATTCCAACTCGTTTCTCAGCCCCCCCCCCCTATTCTCCAGACTTGGCTCCCTCGGACTACTATTTGTTCCCCGATTTGAAGAAATGGCTGGCGGGACAAAGATTTTATTCAAATGCCGAGGCGATTGCAGCAACTAGTAGCTATTTTTGGAGACTTGGACAATTCCTATTAATCGGAAGGGATCAACAAATTAGAAGAGCGTTGGACGAAGTGTACAACTCCAAAAGAAGATTATGTCGAAAAATAAAAAAGGGTTACCCCAAAAAACACGTAAGTAGTTTTTATTTTTGCACGGACTTTTCAAACGCCCCTCGTAACTGTTGGAGGCGGAAATCGATGACCCGCACATTGCCCATCAGCGTCTATAACTGCTGTGCCTTGGTGATGAGCAAAGACCCGCTAGAGATATTTCAGACAGGCTATTCAAAAGGGCGACACAATTCGCCATTCCCCGACTGCGTGGGAGTCGGGTAGATCCCTGTGATCCCTTCTACTGACCTGCGAGAGCGCAGAGGCGGTAGTGACCGGGCCATCACGCGCCAGAGCGCACTGCAGTCGGCTGGGCCGTGCCATTTCGCCCAGGGCGACTGGGTTGCAAGCGCTTAGCGCAGCGCGGAAGGGCCCGTAAACACAACTGCCCGCCAACGTGCGCGTGACGGCCGACCGTTCCGGACACGTGGCGCAGGGGGCGCGCATGCGCAGTACGGCCCCGCGTGTCGTAATTAGCTGCACGGCAGAGCGCGCCCACGTTTTTTTGCCGGTGCTAATTAGCTCGCCTGCTGATGGGACGGAGGTATTCAGCGCCTCTCGCGGCGGCCGCGGGAAGCTGCGCCGCGCACACAACACAGCGCGCCGTGTACTCCATTGTTGGGACGCGGGAGAGCTCCATTAAAAGTGCGTTTCAGTAAACTTTTTGTATTCGTGGCGTAATGACGGAATCCCGCATACTGAAGTGTTCTAAATTCTGGCTACAATCTACCGTTTCCATCACAGAACCCATATTCAATAAGCATAGACGTCTCATGCAGGCACAAATTTTTATAATGTTGCCGTGTAAGTGATCGACTTTAAGGGGCTCCGGAACGCCCTATACTTGCAATGTTAAAATAACGCTTATAAATTACATCTTTCCTCACAAAGTATTTGAGGTAGGAAGTTGAACTTTTTACAGATTATTTATTGGAATATGGGCTACAACTTAACACAGGGATTTTACAAAATTTTAGTTCAGTTATTAAAGATGATTTTTTTTTTCAATTGTAATGAAAATTCACAACATTTTTTTGCAATTTTTTATTTATATATTCAAAAATATACAGTTTTTTGGAAAAAAGGCTGTGTTAAATTATGCAGAAGGTACTGTGTAACATTTACTGAAAGTTTGAAACAAATATGTTTGGAAGATCCTTAGAAAACATGTAATTAGTATGAGAAAATAAAAGTTTTGGGAATCGAGCGACAAAGATTGGATTAACTTTTTAGTGCATTCCAGGTCCACAGGATGGATTATCTTCATCCTCTGCAAACTCCTCCTCCAGCTTCCTCTTGTTCCTCCTCCTGTCTACTCTTGCTTGTATTTCTAGACTCTTTACAGCCCTGTCTGCAGCCTGAAAGCGTTCCTTGTCTAAAGCAAGCATCGCTCGTACCACGTTAGAACCTATCTTCATTCCCATATTTCTAAATACCCTGCACCTTACAATGTTGCCATCATTGAAAGTCGCAACAGCATCATACACACCAAAGGGAAGTGTTTCTATTCCAACAAATACAGTCTTGGGGATTCTCGACCATATAACACTATTTACACTTTCATTGGGGTTTTGAGTTTTTCCGTGAATACACTTTTTCAACAGTTCAGGTGCTGCTAAGTCTCTGAAAATAGGTTTTATCACCTCCATTATTGCATGAGGCAGACTATGCTTATAAGTGTACACTTCACCAGTTAGCAATCCTTTGTTATATTTACACCAACTGTCTTCTTCTTTGGGACACAAGCTATGTTGGGGATTTTCATCGTCTTTATTGTTTACAGTAATAACACATACCTTTGGCTTTCCAACATTTCTCCTTTTCTTAAAAGCCTTCAGAGGATTTCTAATAACTTTACTTTTACTCATTATTATACTTCAACAAAACAGAGACTCAAGAAACAGAATTAATTACGAATATTTTCGAGATAACGACAGAGTAAATAAACATGAAACAATGGACAATCACACCAGCGATATATATTGAACCATCACAGGTTAGCCACAACACATACTTTATCTCACATCACTAAAATGTACCTGATGAACACGGACGTTAATAATAACACCATTTGACAGCAGTTTAACAGCGCCACAGTGGGTCACGCCCATGTAGAACACATTTCAAAAAAAAATTTAAAAATAGTTGTAGTCTTCGGAATTGAATAAATTATATATCTATTAAAAGGTAATAGTCTGCAGATTCAGAAAACGCAAAAAGTAAAAATTGAACTTTTCATGATTTTGAGCCTTTCCGGAGCCCCTTAAACCGCGCCACGCACATATTTAGTTGAACGCAATGACTCTAGCATTATAAACCCGCCAGACAAAATACAGGGTGTCCCAAAAAGAATGACCCGATTTTAACTTGTAATAATATTGAGGCAAATGTCACTAGGTAATTGAAACAGCGCTAGATGTAATCGGCATGGTCTAGAGTTACAGAAAAAATCCGCTAGATGTCGCTACGAGCGCAGTTTCCTCAACAGGAGGCTTGCTCCAGGGCGAGAACCGTACGAGTTCATCTCCATCGCTGCTAATGACTGCACAAACATTCTCTATATGCGAAATCGCATCTACATGTCGTTAGGAAATGTCCGTTACAGACTTCTAGGATTTATGGGGTGAGTGCATACTACACACGTCAAAAAACAACTTTGCGTCACCTCGGTTCCCAGAACTTCTAAAGACAGGCATTGACTGTGGATATTGTATCACAGACACAGCCCCTTTGACTGTTCAGAGATGTCACTAAACCCGCCCAAAGATGTAAACAACCGAGCACGAGCAGCAGCTATTAGACGGAGGGGGTCCGACAGCCGATCACTTCCAGTCATTCCACCAGGAAGGAGGTACACGGTTCGTGTTGTCTGTAGTTCAGCCATGTCTAGACGGTCAATACCGCGGTTCCATCGCGTCCGCATTGTTGCTTTGTGCCAGGAAGGGCTCTCAACAAGGGAAGTGTCCAGGCGTCTCGGAGTGAACCAAAGCGATGTGGTTCGGACATGGAGGAGGTACAGAGAGACAGGAACTGTCGATGACATGCGTCGCTCAGGCTTCCCATGGGCTACTACTGCAGTGGATGACCGCTACCTACGGATTAGGGCTCGGAGCAATACTGACAGCAACGCCACCATGTTGAATAATGCTTTTCGTGCAGCCACAGGACGTCGTGTTACGACTCAAACTGTGCGCAATAGACTGCATGATGCGCAACCTCACTCCCGACGTCTATAGCGAAGTTCATCTTTGCAACCACGACACCATGCAGCGCGGTACAGATGGGCCCAACAACATGCCGAGTGGACCGCCGTCGACTGTCTAACAACCCTACCAGAACAAAGGTCAAAATTTAATGATGATTGTGGTGTTACTCACGCTGCTAAATACTGCATTTTCGGGCAACAACAAACTTATTATGTGGCAGGTGTCATTAGAGCACAGTTCATAAAGTCACTTCATGTAATAATGAATAAATTAGGCACTCATCTTTTCGTGTTTCCCACGCTGGTCTCGTTGTAAAATCATGGGTCAATCGTCGAAAATCTAGGTGGTGATGATTCCAAGCTCGGATGCAAAGAGGCCTAGGTTTTATTCTGCTATATTCAAAAGTTTTATAGATGTGTTTCACAAACCATTCTTGAAGATTACACTTTTGCAGGACAATGGTGATGTAAAAAAAAAGTAATCAGCACTCCGAATTTAAGTTACACTTGCTTTTAATTGCTTTTATTGCAATATCACGTAACACACAAAACATCACTTCACAATACAAAACATACTTGAAAACATCTTCCTCACTGTTAAAGTTCACATTTTATAAGCTGACGACAATATGCGTCTTTCCAACATGACGTTCAAGACTTCACTTTCTCAAGGTCCGACTCTCTAACAAGTAACTAGTAATCGCTTACGCACCCAAAAATCAAGAGCTACAAGTGCGTCGAAGATCATAGTGACAAAAGAAAGAATATACACTCCTGGAAATTGAAATAAGAACACCGTGAATTCATTGTCCCAGGAAGGGGAAACTTTATTGACACATTCCTGGGGTCACATACATCACATGATCACACTGACAGAACCACAGGCACATAGACACAGGCAACAGAGCATGCACAATGTCGGCACTAGTACAGTGTATATCCACCTTTCGCAGCAATGCAGGCTGCTATTCTCCCATGGAGACGATCGTAGAGATGCTGGATGTAGTCCTGTGGAACGGCTTGCCATGCCATTTCCACCTGGCGCCTCAGTTGGACCAGCGTTCGTGCAGGACGTGCAGACCGCGTGAGACGACGCTTCATCCAGTCCCAAACATGCTCAATGGGGGACAGATCCGGAGAGCTTGCTGGCCAGGGTAGTTGACTTACACCTTCTAGAGCACGTTGGGTGGCACGGGATACATGCGGACGTGCATTGTCCTGTTGGAACAGCAAGTTCCGTTGCCGGTCTAGGAATGGTAGAACGATGGGTTCGATGACGGTTTGGATGTACCGTGCACTATTCAGTGTCCCCTCGACGATCACCAGTGGTGTACGGCCAGTGTAGGAGATCGCTCCCCACACCATGATGCCAGGTGTTGGCCCTGTGTGCCTCGGTCGTATGCAGTCCTGATTGTGGCGCTCACCTGCACGGCGCCAAACACGCATACGACCATCATTGGCACCAAGGCAGAAGCGACTCTCATCGCTGAAGACGACACGTCTCCATTCGTCCCTCCATTCACGCCTGTCGCGACACCACTGGAGGCGGGCTGCACGATGTTGGGGCGTGAGCGGAAGACGGCCTAACGGTGTGCGGGACCGTAGCCCAGCTTCATGGAGACGGTTGCGAATGGTCCTCGCCGATACCCCAGGAGCAACAGTGTCCCTAATTTGCTGGGAAGTGGCGGTGCGGTCCCCTACGGCACTGCGTAGGATCCTGCGGTCTTGGCGTGCATCCGTGCGTCGCTGCGGTCCGGTCCCAGGTCGACGGGCACGTGCACCTTCCGCCGACCACTGGCGACAACATCGATGTACTGTGGAGACCTCACGCCCCACGTGTTGAGCAATTCGGCGGTACGTCCACCCGGCCTCCCGCATGCCCACTATACGCCCTCGCTCAAAGTCCGTCAACTGCACATACGGTTCACGTCCACGCTGTCGCGGCATGCTACCAGTGTTAAAGACTGCTATGGAGCTCCGTATGCCACGGCAAACTGGCTGACACTGACGGCGGCGGTGCACAAATGCTGCGCAGCTAGCGCCATTCGACGGCCAACACCGCGGTTCCTGGTGTGTCCGCTGTGCCGTGCGTGTGGTCATTGCTTGTACAGCCCTCTCGCAGTGTCCGGAGCAAGTATGGTGGGTCTGACACACCGGTGTCAATGTGTTCTTTTTTCTATTTCCAGGAGTGTACATAAGAATAATATCATTGCAATTCAAACATATCGATGTATCAAAGTACCTCTACATTAATGAAATCAAATCTGAGTGTTGTCTCAGAAATATGTCAACTACATTACAGAAACACAGTAGGATATTGCTGGTATCGAGAGGTTGACTTGAGGTGCCGTAATGGTTACGTAATTCAAGTACCATTACAACTGGTATCACGTTCTCATCGCCGATGAGTGTCGCATATGCCTTCAACCAGACAATTGTCGGATACGTGTTTGGAGGCAACCCGGTCAGCCTGAACTCCTTAGACACACTGTCCAGCGAGTGCAGCAAGGTGGAGGTTCGCTGTTGTTTTGGGGTGGCATTATGTGGGGCCGACGTACGCCGCTGGTGGTCACGGAAGGCGCCGTAACGGCTGTACGATACGTGAATGCCATCCTCCGTCCGATAGTGCAACCATATCGGCAGCATATTAGCGAGGCATTTGTCTTCATGGACGACAATTCGCAACCCCAGTCGTGCACATCTTGTGAATGACTTCCTTCAGGATAACGACATCGCTCGACTAGAGTGGCCAGCATGTTCTCCAGACATGAACCACACGGAACATGCCTGGGATGGATTGAAAAGGGCTGTTTACGGACGACATGACCCACCAACCACTCTGAGGGATCTACGCTGAATCGCCGTTGAGGAGTGGGACAGCCTGGACCAACAGTGCCTTGATGAACTGGTAGAAATGTGTGTGTGTTCATTTTAATCGTTCTCGACGTGCTTTTACCTCCCCTGAATTGCGTCTGCGGGACACCATTCTTCCTTTTAGAGACACTTTTGATTCCAAGTTGTCGTGGTTGCCGCACCTTAAAGACCTCAAGGTGCGGGCCCTGAAGGCGCTGAATATTTTGAAGTGTCAGAGCCATCGGTCCTGGGGAGCAGATCGGGCGCGTCTGCTGCAGTTTTATAGGGCTTTCGTCCGGTCGCGTCTTGACTATGGATGCACCGTGTATGGGTCAGCGAGGCCTTCGTATCTGAAGATTCTTGACGCAGTACACCATGAGGGTACCAGGCTGGCCACTGGTGCCTTCCGTACCAGTCCCATCCCCAGCCTGTGTGCTGAGGCAGGGGAACCGCCGCTCGCCATCCGGCGGAAACTCCTCATGGTGCGACGGGTGTGTCAATTCCTTGCCTGTCCTACCTCCCCTGCATACCCTACTGTTGCCCGACCGCCTATGGAACGTCTTTTTTCCAGTCGTCCAAGGGCAACGAGACCATTTGGGATTCGTGCCAAGCATTTGCTCGAGTCCCTTGGTGTGGAGCGTGTGGCACCCCAACTCCAGGGTTTTACCCGCCTGCCTCCCTGGTTGCTCCAGAGGCCCAGCGTCCTTTTAGACTTGTCAGAGTACCGGAGGAGCTGCACTCCTGCGTTTGTTTTTACCTCCTTATTTTACGATATTTTAAACCAGCATGCCGACCATGTACGAGTATTTACGGATGGCTCTAAACAGGGGGACTCTGTTGGTTGTGCTGTTGTTTTCCCTGATCGAGTCGTCAAGTTACGGCTTCCTGCGGCGTTTACCATCTTTGATGCCGAATTGTTTGCGATCTTGCGGGCATTGGAGCAGATGAGATGTGTTCCCAGTCTTAAGTTTCTCATCTGTTCTGACTCCCTGAGTGCCCTTCAGACCGTGCAACACTTGTACCCGGCGGATACGGTCGTCCAGAACATCCACGATGCCCTACTCCACCTGCAACGGCAGGGGAAGGAGGTTTCTTTCTGCTGGCTGCCGGGGCACGTGGGTATTAGGGGAAACGAACTGGCGGATGTGGCTGCCAAAGATGCGTGTTCCCTCCCTCACGTTGTTGAATGTGCCGTCCCCCTCCATGCTGTTACCTCCCTTTTGCGTTTTCGTGTTATGCGTCAGTGGGAAGAGGAGTGGCTGGCAGTCGGTGAAAATAAGCTGCGTCTGGTCAAGGCCACCACGCGGCCATGGTGTACGTCCTACCAGTCATGCAGGCGGGATGAGGTTCTCCTCACTCGCCTCCGCATCGGGCACAGTCCCTTAACGCATGGTTTTTTACTCCGGCGGGAGGACCCCCCAATCTGCAGTGCTTGTGGCGTCCAGATAACTGTCCGCCACATTTTACTTGACTGTCTTTTATTCTCTGACCAGAGGGCGGTGGTTTCCTTGCCACCGGATTTGCCCTCTATTTTGAAAGACGACGCAACGACTGTGGTTAAGGTCTTACGGTTTTGTGTCCTGTCCAATTTGTTGCCTCGGATTTTAGGGAGAGGATTTTAATGTGCTGCTGGGTGACTGGCTCACCCAGGCTTTAGGTAGGAGGTCCGCCAGTCACGATTACCTACTTGTTTCACTTCGATTTCTGTTCTCTTTTCCTTGTGTTTCCTTTCCTTTCTTAGTGCGTTTCTTCTCCTCTCGTTTTGCCTCTGTATGTGAGGATTTGTAACTGCGTCAGGTCTGTGTCTTTTAGCCGTCCTCCTTGTTCGCTGTCCGTCTTCGTCCCTTCACCGCATGTGTTCCTGTTTCTATGCGTTTGGGCGCTGATGACCACGCTGTTTAGCGCCCGAAAACCTCAAACCACACACACACACACACACACACACACATAGTATGCCACTGACGAATACAGGCATGCATCAAGGCAAGAAGACGTGCTGCTGGGTATTAGAGGTACCGGTGTGTACAGAAATCTGAACCAGCACCTCTGAAGGTCTCGCTGTATGGTGGTACAACATGCAAAGTGTGGTTTTCATGACCAATAAAGAGGGCGGAAATGATGTTTATGTTGATCTCTATTCCAATTTTCTGTACAAGGTCCGGAACTCTCGGAACCGAGGAGATGCAAAACTTTTTTTGAAGTGTATACTCTGAATAGGAGCCCATGTCCGGAAACGCACTGTTTACGTTCTAGGATGGTTTCAATTCAGATGTTAAACTCGTCCACATCTGCACGTCGGACCGCCACCTGACGTCACTTAACGTCGTATCCAAAGTTCCATTTATGAGAGTCCTGTAGAGACAGGGCAAGCCGTGCTAACACGAGTTCTGGCCGCTGCACCAGAAACTGAAGAGACATCACGGGGGACGGAGAGAGTGCATCGGGACGTGCTTCGTAGGTACAACGTCTGTGACAACGCTGGCCGCCGCCACATCGAACCGCTGTTGTAAGGAATCAGTGCTGTTCTGTACGTTCAGTACACTGGGTTCTTTTTGTTCTGGAATAATGCAAACACGTAATGTTCAAGTGTTAATACAAAAAAAATATGCTAAAGAGATAAACTGTTGTTTCGTTAAGTTTCCTTTCGAATTGTTTGCTAATAATTGTACTGCGTCAAGCAAAAGTGGATGAGTTAAGCGTCTGAACTGAAATAGTTATAGAACGGAAACGGTACGTTTCTGTACTGGGGCTCCTATTCAAAATATTATGTACAAAAATGGCTCTGAGCACTATGGGACTTAACAGCTACGGTCATCAGTCCCCTAGAACTTAGAACTACTTAAACCTAACTAACCTAAGGACATCACACAACACCCAGTCATCATGAGGCAGAGAAAATCCCTGACCCCGCCGGGAATCGAACCCGGGAACCCGGGCGCGAGAAACGAGAAAGCTACCGCACGACCACGAGCTGCGGACTATTATGCATACTCTGCCCTCTTACAAGGGAACCTCCCCATCGCACCCCCCCTCAGATTTAGTTATAAGTTGGCACAGTGGATAGGCCTTGAAAAACTGAACACAGATCAATCGAGAAAACAGGAAGAAGTTGTGTGGAACTATGAAAAAAATAAGCAAAATATACAAACTGAGTAGTCCAAGCGCAAGATAGTCAATATCAAGGATAGTCTGAGCTTAGGAGCGCCGTGGTCCCGTGGTTAGCGTGAGCAACTGCAGAATGAAAGGTCCTTGATTCAAGTCAGCTCTCGACTGAAAACTTTATTTTCGCAAAGTTATGATATGTCCGTTCGTTCATTGAAGTCTCTGTTCACTGTAATAAGTTTAGTGTCTATGTTTTGCGACCGCACCGCAAAACCGTGCGATTAGTAGACGAAAGGACGTGCCTCTCCAATGGGAACCGAAAACATTTGATCGCAAGGTCATTGGTCAACCGATTCCTCCACAGGAAAACACGTCTGATATATTCTATACGACACTGGTGACGGCATGTGCGTCACATGACAGGAATATGTTGTCGACCCACCTAACTTGTACACCTGGTGAATGGGTAAAAAGATTCTTCTACCTTGCCCAATTTGGGTTTTCTTGTGGATGTGATAATCACTCCCAAAAAAGTGTGAAAACATAAGAGTTTGTCACATTAACTGCAACAAATGAATGCAACAGTTTCACAGTCGCACAGTTTTCCCTGTGCTCTGTCAAATGTTTTTAACGTTTTCAAATCTTTCCGTGTGTAGACCGTCAAATCCTGCATATGTCCAAGCAAATCTGAACATGTCCTGGAATTTCGGAGAGCGAAGTTGATAATTGTCTGAAAACAAAAAATTAAAATTTTCTCCCGAGGGAAGACTTGAACCAAGGACCTCTCGTTCCGCAGCTGCACACGCTAACCACAGGACCACGGCGCCAATGAGGACACAGCTACCTGGATGTTGCCTATGTTACACATGGACTACTCATTTGCATATTTTGCTTATTTTTTCATTGTTCCACACAATTTCTTCCTGTTTTCTCGATTGATCTGTGTTCAGTTTTTCAAGGCCTATCCACTGTACCAACTTATAACTAATTATGAGGGGGGGTGCGATGGGGAGGTTCCCTTGTTAGAAGTCCTAGAAGCTTTTAACGGGAATTTCCAAACACGCTGTAGAGTTACAAAGAAATTTTCACGACACATGAAGGACCGTGATACGCTTACAATAAACCTAAAACCTCTGGGCAGCAGCCTTCGTTCCGGATATTTAGATCTCAGTACTAAACGAGCATCCAATTAAAGGTACTGCATGAGAATGCGTCCGGACGATTTTGTGCTATCTTTATATTTTTCACTGCTGTATCCCTGATGGAATTGGTAGTCGCTGATCGCTGAAACGAACATAAACAAAAAAGCTACCGTTATTGTTAGAGTTAATTAATTCGGAGCGACAAAACATTATCATAACTCAATTAGCGCGCAGTAAATCGGTAAATTAAAATTAATGCGATTACTTATTCGGCGCTGAATTCGTTTATGCGCGCGGACACAGTTGTGCACCGGGGACCACGATTCCCACGGTGGGCGGAAAACGTAATGCGGGGGTACACACAGAGGACTACTAAACTTCCCTGCTTGTCGAGCGATAGTCTGAAATAGCTGGGAATAATAATTGACCACACAAAGAGCCAGAAAAGATCTTTAATTGGGGAACTCTGTCGTACAGCGCTACGCAGGGCAGGAAAGTTTTTTCGCCGACTAAAGTGCTTTTTCCCCTGGTGGTAACTCCTCTCATTTCGTTGCATCCGTGGTTTCTTCGCGGAATGTTTAATCGGCTTGATTTTCGCCTTGGTTTTTTCTCTGTTCTACTAGAGTCTTCGGCAAACAGTCTGAGGCTTTTAGTAATGTTAAGGCGAAGGAAACGTATTTCTACAACTACATCTACATCCATACTCCGCAAACCACAGCAAAGTGCATGGAAAAAGGGTAAATACCTTTTTGCCACTTATTGTTCTTCCCATACCTATCAAGTACGGGGCGCTGGAACAATTATTATATAAACGCCTCTGTGTGCGCTAAAAATTTATCTACTCTTATCTTTGCGATCCCTTCGGGAGCAATACGTAGGGAGTTATGGTGTATTCTTAGATCTATCACTTAAAGCTAGTTCTCGAAACTTTGTAAGTACGCTTTTTCGGTAGACTCTACGTCTTTCTGCCAGTTCACTTTCTTAACCATCTCTTTGACACTCTCTCACGGGTCAAAGAAACCCGTGACAATTCGTGCTGGCTGTCGCTGTATACATTTTCTGTTCCGTGAATGTTCTATTTGGTACGTGTCCCACACGCTTGATCGATATTCTAGAATGGGTCGCACGAGCGATTTTTAAGCAACTGATAGCATTTTCCTAGTATGCTACCAAAAAATCGAAGTCTGCTACTTGCTTCATGCATGACTGAACCTATGTGATCGTTCGATTTCATATTCCTAGGAAGTGTTAGACCCAAGTATTTGTATGAGTTGACTGATTCCAGTTGTGACTCGATGTTGTAGTCATAAGATATTATACTAGGGTAGTGCACAATTTTACACTTCTGAACATTTAAAACAAATTACCAACCTTTACACCGCTTTGAAATCTTATAAAGATCCGAAGGAATATTTATGTAGCTTGCAGCAGAACATTAAGAGATAGAGCCATTTCTATACAGATTTCTTGTAAAATTTGAATGACATACATTTACTTTCCACGACCTGTTCAATGGGTTTCATGTGGCAGGAACATGTAGACATACGAACGTCGGATGGGACGCAAGATGACATGGATTCCAATGTGAACTCATTTTTTCGTATGACCGCTTGTATTGGATCGGCAAGGTAGATTGCAACAAAGAGCAGAAAACAATTAGAAAGTTTCCAGAATGAGATTTTCACTCTGCAGCGGAGTGTGCGCTGCTGATATGAAACTTCCTGGCAGATTAAAACTGTGTGCCGGACCGAGACTCGAACTCGGGACCTTTGCCTTTCACGGGCAAGTGCTCTACCATCTGAACTACCCAAGCACGACTCACGCCCCGTCTTTACTTCTGCCAGTACCTAGTCTCCTACTTTCCTAACTTTGGCGGAGCACTTGCCCGCAAAATGCAATGGTCCCGAGTTCGAGTCTCGGTCCGGCACACAGTTTTAATCTGCCAGGAAGTTTCAATTAGAAAGTTGTTTCATTTCTACTTTGCATATAAGACATTGTGTGTATCTGCACATGCGCTGCGCTTGTAATAAATTAGTCACTCTGGCGCATTTTAAAAGCGTGTGTTCAAGTCCTTCGTAGTTGACGTGTACAGTCTTTCCGAAAACAGTTTGAGCATCTGAACAGATTTGTGATACAGGAGACTAAGCAAATGCGTCGTGTTAGCGATGTTAACCAACACAATTACTGGTTTGTGTGAGGGATATGTACGCAAAATTATCCGCGGGGAAATTTAAGAACACACACAAAAGTTAATTTAGGAGGGCAGAAAGGATGTGTCCTAATTCTTGATTGAATGATTGATTGATTTTAACAGGAAAGTTAAAACAGCTTAGCTCTGACCCGCCACTGTCCGCACCGACACTAGGTTTATTGTGCGGTATCGCTCCCTGTGTATCTAGTAAAGCCAACCAGTGCCCTTAAATAGTGCAAGGAGTCCCTCTACCAGTTTCTTGCTAGACAAAATTTCTTCAGGTCTAGCTGTCCCGAAGATTCTGTATCTTTTACTCTCGAATGCCATGCATTCGAAGATTAGGTGTGATGCAGTTTCTTCACCCTCATCATAGATCCTACATTTGGGGTTCTCTTCCGTTATATCCATTGCGTGTAGGTGTTTTTCGAAGTTCCAGCGGCCGGTCATCAGTCCAGTCATGAGTTTGATCTCTTTCCTGTTCAATTCCAGGATTACAGAGGTTCTTTTAAAACATGGCTTGTGCTATCATTGCCTTACCATGTTTTTGTTTATGGGCCTCGGTCCAATATCCTACCTGCTGTTTTCTAAGCCAGTTTCGTAGTTCTAATTTGATCATAGCCTTGGTGATTGTCAGGACAGGTTCCGGTCCAATAAATGGAGTTGTTGCCCCCATCCTAGCCAATCTGTCGGCTTGTTCATTGCCACAGATCACTGAGTGGCCAGGGACCCACATTAGCTACACCCTATTGCTTCCCGCTAGCTCCACCAGAGCCCTGCGGCAATCTGCAACAATGTTAGATCTTGTTGCAGGAGCTGCCAATGATTTCAGGGCAGCCTGGCTGTCTGAGTAGATGTAGATGCTACGGTCATTGTAGCACATACGCATATTCTCCTCCACACATGCCCTGATTGCAGTAATTGTCCTGACTCTTACGATGCTTCTAGAATTGAAAGCTGAAAGAAGGCGCAGAAGGAGGCAGAAAGTGAGCAGAAAACAGTTACGTTGAGAGCTTTGCTGACGTCTTCAGGAAACAGGCGCTTGTCGAACCTGGAAGGTCTTAAGAATATGCCACTCACGAATCGCACGTGTTACTACACCACTGTCTTCAACTTCCACAAGTGTCCACCGACGATTTCATATAAAGACTGCTTAAAGAGTACCAGCCAGTCTACAAATGAATAGGAGAGTGTGGTGTTAAGGATGTACAACAGTAAAACAAAATGGGGCGAATTACGAGAAGACACGGTGCCCCACTGCAGGCTGTTAATGAAGGTCGAACACGTGGAATAAGTTCACAGATATCTGAGTGGCTCGAAGGCTTCTTAAATAGCAGAACCCAGTACGTTGACCTCGACGGCGAGTGCTCGTCACAGACACGGGAATCACCATGAGTGCCCCAGGGAAGTGTGACAGGACCGCTGTTGTTGTCTCTGTTCATAAATGGTTTGGCAGACAGTGTGGGCATCAATCTGCGGTTGTTTGCTGATGATTCCGTGGTGCACGGTAAGGTGCCGAAGTTGAGTGGCGACGAAATATCCAGTTGGTGTGATGAACGGCAGCTAGCTCTAAGTGTGCAAAAATGTAAGTTAATACTGATGAGTAGGAAGATCAAACCTGTAATGTTCGCATACAGTGTTAATCGTGTCCTGCTTGACACAGTCAAGTCGTTTAAATATTTAGGCGTAACGTTGTAAAGAGATATGAAGTGGACCGAGCGTGCGAGAACTCTGGTAGAGGAGGCGAATGATTGACTAACGGTTTATTGCGAGAATTTTAGGAAAGAGTGGTTCACCTGTAAAGGAGACCGCATGTAGGACGCTGGTGCGACCTATTCTTGAGTACTGCTCTAGTGTTTGGGATCCGTACGAGCTCGGATTAAAGGAAGACATTGAAGCAATTGCAGAGGCGGGCTGCTAGATTTGTCACCGCTAGGCTCGAGAACAATACATAAGCGATACGGAGATGCTTCGGGAATTCATATGGGAATCCCTGGGTGGAAGGCGACGTTCTGTTCGAGAAACACTGTTCGGAAAAGTCAGAGAACTGGCATGTAACGCTGACTGCATAACGATTCTACTGCCGCCAACATACAGGGTGTTTCAAAAATGACCGGTATATTTGAAACGGCAATAAAAACTAAACGAGCAGCGATAGAAACACACCGTTTGTTGCAATATGCTTGGGACAACAGTACATTTTCAGGCAGTACACTTGTTCGCCCACTGCTTGAATACTGCTCACCAGTGTGGGATCCGTACCAGATAGGGTTGATACAAGAGATAGAGAAGATCCAACAGAGAGCAGCGCGCTTCGTTACAGGATCATTTAGTAATCACGAAAGCGTTACGGAGATGATAGATAAACTCCAGTGGAAGACTCTGCAGGAGAGACGCTCAGTAGCTCGGTACGGGCTTTTTGTTGAAGTTTCGAGAACATACCTTCACCGAAGAGTCAAGCAGTGTATTGCTCCTTCCTACGTATATCTCGCGAAGAGACCGTGAGGATAAAATCAGAGAGATTAGAGCCCACCAGAAGCATATCGACAATCCTTCTTTCCACGAACAATACGAGACTGGAATAGAAGGGAGAACCGATGTACTCAAAGTACCCTCCGCCTCACACCGTCAGGTGGCTTGCGGAGTATGGATGTAGATGTAGATAGCCGTTGGCACGAAAGGTGTGTTGTAGCTCCTTTAATTCTTCGTCCGAAACGTCGGTTTTAGTTTATTATTGTTGTTAGTTTTTAGCAATGACGCGGCATAATACCCAGAAGAATTTTAATCACTACGACACCGGCCGCGGAAACCTACGTTCTTAAAGCCTGTTATCATTCGCGTGTTTATTCGTTGAAGTAAATGTAACGATAGGGGCGGGTGAACAAGAGCCATCCCTACCCACCTTCCATTTTCCGGCTGTGTGGCGGACGGCGGCTTGGTGCGCTGCGCTGCGTTGCGCCCACGTTACACCCGTTCGATGCCCTCCGAAGCGCGCGCTGCACCACACCCCGCTCCACCTGTACGGTATGACCCGCGCGAGTGTATCCTATTAGGGGCGCCCATGTTTGAATGCAAAACTGTGGAGCAAACTCAATTTCACGCAATCGCATTTACTTAATTGCATTTCGTTCATGCGTGGCATGTAATTAGATTACGTGCGTCAGGTTAATTACTGTGTCAACAGATTCAGCGGTTTAGCGGCACATCTTACTACCGTGAACGCACGCCGCTGGAGCCTGCAGCAACTGACGCAACCGATCCGCAGGGCCCTTAATTTCTAATTCCAAACGATGTATTATACATTAGAGCTGATGACGACGTGCGTTTGATTTCCAAACAGGATCCGTGGAGTCCATCTCGCTTATGCCTATTTCCACGTTGCCATGTAAACATTTTGCAAGCGTCGTCCTTTTTTTTTTTTTTTTTTAGCACATACAGGTCTTCACACGATGCTCTACCAAAATCAGTTCAGCTTGATAAGAGAAAAATATACATCGCTGAGATGAAACATTTAGAAATGTGCTCCTATATTGTAGATACTGACTTAAGAAACGGATGAAGTGCGTGATGTAACAACTGAATCAATATTGATCTCTTTATGCACTATGTGATCGAAAGGATATGGAGTGTGTCCATACTTACCCGTATGGCTGCTTTAATTCTGCTGGCGACATTTTCAATGTAGCTGTCCGTGGAGGAATGGCAGCCCGTTCTTCCTCAAGAGCCGAAACCAGAGCAAGTTGTGAACTTCGATGCTGGAGTATGGAGCGAAGTCCACTTTCTAACTCATCCCAAAGGTGCTCCGTTGGATTCCGGTCGAGACCCTTGGCGAGCCAGTCCATTTAAAGTGTTCTGTTGTCCACAAATCGCTGCCTCAGAGACTTTGTTTTATCACAGGGTGTATTGTCGTTCTGATGCAGTCAACCATTGTCGCCGAACTGGTCCTCTTCTGTACTCACAAGGAGAGATCCCTATTGGTCCGTTTGGACTTTTTGAAACTATCTATACGGTGATTTAGATTAAGATCCCACGTGTCACACACTGCAGCCAATCATCCTAGTGGGCCCTCGCTTGCGAGTTATTCACGAAAAAATTTCGGAATTTTGTTTGAGAGTCAGCAGCGTTAAATACGTTGCATTTGATACTCTGGTTGTGTGGTGTAATGGACAGGTTAACATCATGGCAAGCAGGAGGTTGTGGGCTCAAATGTCGTCAGGGAACTAAATCTTTTTTTAAATTTTTTGTCGAAATTACTCCCATCATTTTTTATTCAATTAATAGGTTGAAATGTAATTTTTTATTTCTGTTTCTTTGTCACATTTTAACCATTGTATGAGTTTTTTTCATTTGTTTCATTTTTTCTTTATATCATTCTTTTTCCAATCGGAATTTTTGTGAATATAAATTTAATTATAACTTTCCCTTCCGAATGCGAAAATATTTTGTTGACACGAACCTACATAGGGAGGAACGATCACCACGATAAAATAAGTGAAATAAGAGCTCGTACGGAAAGATGTAGGTGTTCATTCTTTCCGCGAGCTATACGAGATTGGAATAATAGAGAATTGTGAAGGTGGTTCGATGAACCCTCTGCCAGGCACTTGAATGTGATTTTCAGAGTATCCATGTAGATGTATGTATGATAATATTCAGTTGTTTGAAAATTCCGATCTATCATTCAAAAAAGAAACGACCAAATAGTCTATTTATATTTGTGCAGTGGTGTGAAAAATATTATTTTTGTTACCAGATGTGCATTCTTTGGACGGTAATCGTCGTACAAACATTTAAAACATAACGTAAATACCTATTGCACTATGCCCAAAATAACGCAGATGAAAACTGAAATGAAAGACGGGTTTATAAGTAAAACGAAATTCTAGCAAAATGTGAAATAGATCCAATGAACGCGGTAATGTGGACGAAAAAAAGAGGGTGAAAAACAAAAGAAATTAAATCGAATTTAATACATAAAATTAATTAAAATCACACGAAAAAAGATTTCAAATGGAGAAATAACGGTCGGAAGAAAAATGAGAGCAAATGAAGAAGTTGATATGATTAAATTATGTGACAGAGTATAGGAATTAAAAAATTACATTTAAATCAGTTAATTGAATAAATATGATGATCAAAGCCATTTCGATGAAGATTTAAAATTAAAAAAGACTTAAGTACACCTGACGATTCGAATTCACAATCTCCTGCATGGCATGCTAGTATCCTATCTATTACACTATACAACGAGACTATATAACGCATCTTCTTAACTCTATTCAGTACCATACAAATCTCTGCATTGCTCGATGATCCCTATCCGTCAGTGTACTGAGAAAAGCTAAACTCTCTTGAAATGCACTTCGTGACTTTTCGACCTCTAAGCGAGTTACAATTTACAACAAAATTACTATAATTTTAGAGTAGACATACTGAGAACAGGTGGCAGCCTACTCAGTGATCGACACTTCTCGTCTAATATAACATGTCTGTTTTCTGAAACGCGTTCTTGCTCCGCTGGCCGGTAGCGCCTGAAGCACCCCGGGGTAGGCAACCGGACGCGCCCTCGTGTCTTGCCTGTGTGCATACCACGAAGGTGTCTTCACGTGCGCGCACAGTGTCTCGTACCCGATAGGTTCTGTTTCGCTTAAGACACGTACACGACAGGGCAACGAACGACAGTCAGTGGATAAGGCAACACTTTGGTCGCCAACACACAGGCGTTCGGCTTATCATCCTCACCAATACCAAGACGTTGGGGCCAAGGGATTCGGCCACGTAGAATCGCAGCTGCCTTCGATAATTTGTCCACGTGGCTCCCTTTTTGTTACTGTTATAACGTAGCATTTTAATTACAATTTCAGCGGAAGCTATTATGAAGGAAGAAGAGGATTTAGCAGTCGTCGCATGTGCACTGTATATTTTATTGTAAGAAACCGGTCGTCAGAAAAAGAAGAAGAAGAAACGACGCTGGTAGACGATCTCTATTTTAAAAGGTAGACAAAATTAATGTCTGACCTTAAAGCTGAATTGGAATATGGGCTATTTCATAATTTTTTTTCCAAATGGAAGCTACAGATTTAGAATTTTTCTGGAATTGTGTAGGCTCTAAATTCCACCCGAAGTTTCTATAAGGGGCAGTCAAATTAACAAGAGACAAAAAATGGTTCAAATGGCTCTGAGCACTATGGGACTCAACTGCTGAGGTCATCAGAACTAGTCAAACCTAACTAACCTAAGGACATCACAAACATCCATGCCCGAGGCAGGATTCGAACCTGCGACCGTAGCGGTCTTGCGGTTCCAGACTGCAGCGCCTTTAACCGCACGGCCACTTCGGCCGGCAACAAGAGACAGATGGAAAAAAGTAAGTACACTGTTTATTATTTCAAAAGTAATCGCCATATCTCTTGATACATTTATCCCACTGTGAGACAAGACGGTCAAGGCCTTCTTGGTAAAATGTTTGCTGTTGCGTATGGAACCGTGATTTTACCAAGGCGCGTACCTCGTCTTCTGAAGCAAATCGATTCCCACGAATGTCTTTCTTCAGGACTCCAAAAATGCATGGTGAGAGATGGGGACCGTATGGAGGATGCAACTACACCACCTCGGACATTACGAATTGGAACTTGGACACTTGTTCTGCCCTAGAGAAAAAAAGAGTACGACCTCTCTTGCAGGAAATTTATTGTAGTTTAACTTTGTACTGGGGCACGTTTTTACTAGAGGCCGCGGTTTTCGACTTAGAAAACGTACAATAGTGATTTTCAAACACACCAACGCCCTCAAAGTCATCCCCTGTAGGTCAGGATTTTTAGTTGTTGATAGCACTCCCTCCTACAACTGTACAAAAATTTGGTACTAAAAGAATTACTTCCTATATTCGATCTGTTTTGGTCTACATTGATTGGACTATTGTTACTCTACCGGGTTAGTAGTGGAATTACAAATTGTAAAATAGACGTTTCTGTAAGGTTGTGAGGTAGGCTTTCCAACGGACTAGTCCAGCGATGGTGCGCAAAACGTCGCACAGAAACTGGCAGCGAACTATTTTATGTTTGGAGAACGAAAAACCGATAAAGACGCCACTGGAGTGTCCTCATTGGCGCTGGTACTGTGTATTGTTTCTAGAAGTCAAATAGTAAATAAAAATAATGTAATGGTTAACATTTTTATAAAGGGTGACAGGACTTTTTGATCACCCTGTACATAAATATACACAAAATTTTAACTTTTGACTAGAGCAATGGTCAACTTTGTCCCAGAAATATATTCAGATCATTCCAAATCCTCGGTTCTAACCAGGGTCTTCGAGACGTTTCCCTCAGTTATCAGGAGAACGCAGGATCTGGAAATACCGTTAGAACGACTCTCCACTTAAGCAAGGCACAACGTTAGCCGCAGAACCAAAGTCAGAACGGCAAGCGAGTGCTGCGGCGGAGTGGGGCGAACATCCTGTTGCTGCCGGTCGCATTCCGCGTCCGATTAAACGAAAAAACCGTTTCGCTGCGGGACGGATCATCGCTCAAGTGGGCAATCGCTACTGCGGAACACCGAGTTTGGCGGGCGAAACGAACCGCACGGAAGCACGAAACGGAACAAAACAAAACAAAACGAGAGGAAAGAAAGGGGAGTGAAGAGGCCAGGGGCCGCAGGGTGGGGCTGTTTTGTATCACGTGCAGCCGCATCGCCTGCAGCGGCGCGCCCCCTTCTAATCAAGCAATCACGGCAAGCGGGGCAGAACGTGCGTGCGTGCATGTGTGTGTGTGTGTGTGTGTGTGTGTGTGTGTGTGTGTGTGTGTGTGTGGGCGCGCGCGTGCGGATGAAGGGCGGGCAGCGGGCAGCTTGCCAATGGCTCCATGGGCCTCTTACCCTGCGGTGGGGTCAGGTGGTCACAGGGCACTCGAGGAGAAATGATTTTAGGTTAGATTTAAAAATTGCTCTCCTATCTATCGGACATTTCTCAGTATTGGGCAAGTGATCACAAATGTTTATTGGTGCATGTTAAGCTCCTTCCTGAACGCCTACAGCTTTAATAATGGATAATAAAGGCCATTTTTCCCCCTCTGGTGGTGTAGGCATGGACATCTACATCTATACTCTGCAAATCACATTTTAGTGCCTGGCAGAGGGTTCATCGAACCACCTTCACAATTCTCTATTATTCCAAACTCGTATAGCGCGCGGAAGGAACGAACACCTATATCTTTCCGTACGAGCTCTGATTTCCCTTATTTTATGGTGGTGATCGTTTCTCTCTCTGTAGGTCGGTGCCAACAAAATATTTTCGCATTCCGAGGAGAGAGTTGGTGATTGGAATTTCGTGAGAAGATTCCGTCGCAAAGAAAAACGCCTTTCTTTTAACTATTTCCAGCCCAAATCCTGCATCATTTCTGTGACACTCTCTCCCATATTTCGCGATAATACAAAACGTGCTCCCTTTCTCTGAACTTTTTCGATGTACTCTGTCAGTCCTATCTGGTAAGAATCCCACACCGCCCAGCAGTATTCTAAAAGAGGACGGACACGCGTAGTGTAGGCAGGCTCCTTAGTATGTCTGTTACATTTTCTAAGTATCCTGCCAATAAAACGCAGCCTTTGGTTAGCCTTCCCCACAACATTTTCTATGTGTTCCTTCCGGTTTAAGTTGTTCGTAATTGTAGTACCTAGGTATTTAGTTGAATTTACGGCTTTTATATTAGACTGATCTATCGTGTAACCAAATTTTAACGAGTTCCTTTTAGCAATCATGTGGATGACCTCACACTTTTCGTTATTTAGGGTCAACTGCCACTTTTCGCACCATTCAGATATTTTTTCTAAATCGTTTTTCACTTTGTTTTGATCCTCTGGTGACTTTATTAGTCGATAAACGACAGCGTCATCTGCAAACAACCGAAGACGGCTGCTCAGATTGTCTCCCAAATCGTTTATATAGATAAGGAACAGCAAAGGTCCTATAACACTACCTTGGGCAACGCCTGAAATCACTTCTGTTTTACTCGATGACTTTCCGTCAATTACTACGAACTGTGACCTCTCTGACACGAAATCGCAAATCCAGTCACATGACTGAGACGATATTCCATAAGCATGCAATTTCACTACGAGCCGCTTGTGTGGTACAGTGTCAAAAGCCTTCCGGAAATCCCGAAATACGGGATCGATCTGAAATCCCTTGTCAATAGCACTCAACACTTCATGTGAATAAAGAACTAGTTGTGTTTCACAGGAACGATGTTTTCTAAACCCATGTTGACTGTGTGTCAATACACAGTTTCCTTCGAGGTAATTCATCATGTTCGAACATAATATATCTTCTAAAATCCTGCTGCGTATCGACGTTAACGATATGGGCCAGTAATTTAGTGGATTACTCCTACTAGCTTTCTTGAATATTGGTGTGATCTGTCCAACTTTCCAGTCTTTGGGTACGGATCTTTGGTCGAGCGAACGGTTACATATGATTGTTAAGTATGGAGCTAATGCATCAGCATATTCCGAAAGGAACCTAATTGGTATACAGTCTGGACCAGAATACTTGCTTTTATTAAGTGTTTGAGTTGCTTCAGTACTCCGAGGATATTTACTTCTACATTACTCATGTTGGCAGCTGTTCTTGATTCGTATTCTGAAATATTTACTTCGTCTTCTTTTGTGAAGGCATTTCGGAAGGCTGTGTTTAGTAACTCTGCTTTGGCAGCACTGTCTTCGATAGTATCTCCTTTGCTATTGCGCAGAGAAGGCATTGATTGTTTCTTGTCGCTAACATACTTCACATACGACCAGAATCGCTTTGGATTTTCTGCCAAGTTTTGAGAGAAAGTTTCGTTGTGGAAACTGTTCTAAGCATCTCGC